>NW_009721583.1:4593-10983 GCF_000703405.1 Apaloderma vittatum | reverse complement strand
GGTTCAGCACCAGACAGCCCAGACCCGGAGGGTTTGTGAGCTACCTCCACTGTGCAGGTAGGAGAAGGGCTGAAAAACAAATGCACGATTGCTCCACAGAAGTCCATCAAGATCATAATGACCATAATTCACAATAAATTTCAGCTCTGCTCTGAAACGTGAATCCAGTCACTAAACAATCTCCCAGTTTTTTAGAGGCCTCTACCCATTATGTATTTTAAATAATGCCGTAAGCAATGCAAAATAATTATCTTAAAAGTGCGGCTGTGCTATTGCAGTTCTTCTCTCCAGAGAGTTTCAGGTGAGCCGTGATGGCCGGAGGCCCCTTTGGTAGGTTTGCCATCCCACTGTCACTCCGGGGCCTGCCTCAGATGGGCAGGAGAGAAAATGTGAAGCCGTTGAGTACAAAGCATGAAAAAAAAGAACCCAAGTGCTTAATTTCTCCTCGAGCATCAGAAGGCATGTGGGAGGAGAGTGGGAGTGTGTGGACTGAGTCACTGAGCATCATCTCATGTGTTTGGGTTTTATTTCGATTGCCCACACCAGCACTCCCACCTCTGCACTCCTGCCCACGCTGATGCCCATGGCCATGGGACATGGGTGGGCACGGGTGGCCGGTGACTTTCATGGCAAGTGGCCAGCAGCCCCCCACTCCTCATCACGGCTCATCACGGCTGTCATGGCATCGCTGGGGAAACAAGGTTGCAGGTACCTGCTGAGAAACCCTTTCAGCAAAAGTGCTCTGCGAAAGGCAAACACATGTCTTAATTCGAGGTACTGAAGATTATTATGGCCAGCTCTTCTCTCTGCTCTCCTTGGTCACGCAAGGACCAGATCTGAGGCAGAGATCCCAGTCCCAGCATCCCGAACGGCTGGTTTCAGGCCTCGGGGAAGGGGGAAAATCATTAGTTGGGAAGGGGAAGGCTAGGGAGAAATGAGGCAATTTGAACAAATAGGCGGCGTGGAGGATTGTTGGCTGCAAATTAATCTCATTCGGGGCATTTAGGATGTCTGGTGCCAAATTCAGGCTCAACGGGGAACACAAATAACCTAAAAAGGCAGATTAAAATTCAATATCATGGTACCATCTTTAAAATAGATGCATATGGCAGAGGAGATATACTGTTATGAGTCATTGAGAAATGTAATAAAAATAGGGTTTGCTACTGTGTAAAGAAAATATGAGGTGCTGAGGGCTCGGGGCACTTGGCGGGGGAGCGGTGAGGAGGGACTGCCCGTGGCACGCAGGGCACCCGAGTGAGCTGCCCCAGCTCCGGCGTGTCTGGGGAGTTGTCACAAAGGCTGGAAAACCCTGTGTGACTTCAATTAAAAAGACTCTTCAGATATTTTCTAATGCTATTTGTAATGCATATGTGACTGAGCAGGCACTTTTTTTTTTTTAATATTTCTGTTGCACAGGAATTAAATTAATTTTAGAAATGGCACTATAACTATTTTCCTGCCTCAGGGATCATTTGTTTTAAAATCATTAAAGATTTTTGTATGACACTGCACTGACATTTGATGCGAATAAATTAAGGGAATTAGTATAAAACTGCGTTCTTTCTTTGCAGACCTCCCAGCACACGCCTGTGCAGGCACACGTTTGGCGAGGGGTCTAAAGGCAACGGGTCTGTGTGTCCACAATGAGTGAAGAATGAATGAAGATACAGCTTGAGGGCAGCTCCGCTGCTGGAAGCATGCTCGGGGCTGCTTGGGGATGGAAACCAGTTACCTCCTTTGATTTAGGAAGGGGTCCAGCATCTGGCTGAAGCCTTCTTGGTGCTGTGAGCCCCTAGAAGTTGTGTTTCAGGCCTGCAAGCGAGAAAATCGTTTGTAGACAAACAAACTGTACCGCTTGCACTGGCAAGAGACGGTGCGATGCTGTGATCCGAATGCAACCTGGATTCAAACCTCGAGTAAGAAGTATTAAAGTTGTATTTGTTTTGCTCTTTTAGAGGAACACATGATGCCCGGTGTGTTTAACTCTAGGAGTGAGTATTTCTACACACCGCCAGTGGGGGTGTAGCGGTGTAGCTAGTCTCTGACTCCAATTTTGCTTCGCTTTTCTGAAAAGATCCTGCTTTATTTCCTACAACACCATCACTTCTGACTGCAATGCAATTCCCTGCCTTGCGCACGTTACTGAAGGCGGTGGGGGAAATCAAAAGCACCAGAAGGTATGTTAAAGGATGAGACACTTTTTTTGTGTTCTAACCCCACCATGTGATATTGAAGCAAATTGCACCATTCCGTTACTGTTTCCCTCTGCGGACACACGGGTACAGGAGGTTGCACCAGCCCCTTGCTTGCTCCAGCACCGAACTGGGCCCCAGGGTTCCCAGGCATCCCGGCTGTGGGGATGGAGGAGATGGGGAGCTGCGGCTGGGAGCAAACCCAGGGGAGAGGATGGGGGGGACGAGGCTGCAGCCGAGCAGCATGTGGCTTCCTTGTTCCCCTGCAACAGCCCAGGCCACCTCACTGCCTCAGCCCTGCACCATCCTCTGCTCATCCCCTCTCTCCCCTTGCAAACCTCCCCCTGTGCACCCGCATCGCAGCCCAGCTCTGGAAACCCAGCTGAGCAATGTGGAAGGAGAGAGCCTGTGCTTCATTTTCACTTCCCAGAGCTGCTGGGAGACAGGCTGCGTCACGCACGGAGAGGACCAGAGCGTTCCCACTGAAACCGGTGGCAGATTTCTTGGACCCATGGACATCGGTGGGAGCACAGGGACAGTGGGAAGGCACTGAGTGAGATGCCTGCTTAGGAAATGCCATTCAGGAGAGATCAATGTGATAGACTCGACATGAGGCTGGACCTTGAAACCACTTGGGAAGTGAAGTTTGTGCAGGGAGCAGCTGCTTTTCCGTGAGTGCAGGGAAAACATCAGACCTGGGCTAATATCTGGTGCCTGCAGGTGGGTTCCTCGGCAGGACCTCGACACTGGTGGTGCCTTTGGTTTCCTCTGAGTTTCCCACGTTCCCACCCCTCCCCCAGCACCTCATCCCAATCCCCCGGTGCTGCTAGGCAATACCTGACCGGGGGGTTCAGATATCACACAGCCAGTGAGGGACAGGCTTGAAGGGGCACCTTCCGCATCCCTGGGTGGCTTTGACGGTCCCAGAACACTCTTGTCGTGAGGTGGGACTCTCCGAGGTGGGCTCTGTTGGCCTCTGCCTCCCTTAGCAGCCTGGGCACAAAGCCTGGCTCTGCTTTTGGAAGGCGGGGGCAGGACTGGGGATGCTCCAGTGAGGGTGCTTGGGAGGACTCACAGCCCGGCACTCTCAGCCCCACCAGTTTCCCCACGTTTTGGTGGGTGTTACACTCTTTAGTCACAACAAGCCCCAGCAAACGAGGGCTGGCTGAAGTGCATTAGTGTAAATCGAGTGCTTATCCTTCCTAAATGTCAAGAAAAGGGAGATTCGGCTCTCTGAAGCGAGGCATGACCTGGGCTGTGTCGGTGGATCTCACTCCCCTCTGCTTGCCCTGCTGCTCCCGCCAGCACTCCGCGGGCCAGGGGGGACCCCTCTGCTCACAGCCAGGCTGCGCAGGAGCATGCGACCCCCTCGAGGTAACACCAGCACTTTGCAGGCAAGTGTGTTCTTAGACTTAACCAATAAATATTTGAAACCGTCAAGACCTTCAAACGTGGGTGGATGCTTGGTGCTAAGGGTTTCGTCAACGTGTGAGTCATCCTGTCACTGCTGGTGGCAAGAGCTGTGACCATCCCAAGCTGAGAGTCACAAAGATGATAAAGGGAGTGGAGCATCTCCCTGGTGAGGAAAGGCTGAAGGAGCTGGGTCTCTTTAGCTTGGAGAAGAGGAGGCTAAGGAGTGACCTCACAAATGTTTATAAATAGGTCAAGGGGGAGTGTCGGGAGGATGGAGTGAGGCTCTTCTCAGTGACGTCCAATGACAGGACAAGGGGCAATGGGTGCAAGCTGGAACATAGGAGGTTCCACAAAAATATCAGGAAAAACTTTTTTCCCTGTGCGGGTGCCAGAGCCCTGGCCCAGGCTGCCCAGAGAGGGTGTGGAGTCTCCTGCTCTGGAGACTTTCAAACCCGCCTGGACGCGTTCCTGTGTGGCTGCCCTGGGTGACCCTGCTCTGCCAGGGGGTTGCACTGGGGGATCTCTAGAGCTCCCTCCCAACCCCAACATTCTGTGATTCTGTGATCCTGTGATTCTGTGACTGTGTCACAGCACGGGGACGCAGGGTGGCTGCTTGAAGGATGCAGCAGGTGGGACACAAACCCTGGTATCAGACAGAAAAACAGACAGACAGCTTTCCCATCTCTCTGTATGTCCGAGGAAAGTGGGCCCAGCCAGCTCTAGGGCAGGGGCTGCAGGGCTGCAGTGGTTCAGGACACATGGATGTAGGGATGCAGGGGTACAGGGTGCAGGATCAGAGTACAGGGTGCAGGACGCAGGGGTGCAGGGATACGGAGTATAGGGTGCAGGATGCAGGGGTGCAGGGTGTGAGATACAGGGGTGCAGGATGCTGCGTGCAGGACACAAGATGCAAGGTGCAGGGATGCAGGGGTGCAGGGTATGGGGCGCAGGGGTGCAGAGTGTAAGGTGCAGGATGTGGGATACAGGGGTGCAGGGTTCAAGGTAGAGGTGGCTGCAGTGCGGGGCCCCTTTGCCGCCCCGTGGTTTTGGCCTCATTGAGGTCATCTCAGCAGAGAGCAAAACCGAGCGAGGAGGGGAAGGAGAGGAGCTCCTCAGCTTTCCTTCTGTCATCTCCTACTTGTACAGCAAAGTACTGTTAATAATAATTTAAATGCTTAGGCTGTCAGTCACTGCTCTTTCTTTGTAAATGTTACTCATTTCATAAATAAATCAAAACCTGCAGACCCCAGGTTTTCGGAAACTTGAATGCTTTTGTTAAAATTGTATGAAGCAAATTCACAAACACATGATTTATATTATCTTAGCACAGCACAGGAGATGATAGAATATACTATTTAAATTAACTTCTCTCCCAACAAATGAAATCAATTCTGTTCTTGGGTTACTTTTCATCTGCCTTTTGTCTTGTTGCTGAATCTTTTCTATTTCTTTCACTCATTCATCTATTTTGCCCTTTCCTTGATCTGATAGCATTAAACATATAATTAAGTCATAAAGGAGGGAACTGATGAGTATAGCAGATGGTAATTGCTTCCTACATTTGAATGAAATGATATGCATTGCTACAATTTACAGCTCTCGCCTCATATTTTATTCAGGAACCTTTTATCTCTTTTCCTGCAGAATTATTCTGCAATAAATTTAGACATCTTATCAATAGCTTGTGTGATACTAGCAGGAACGGGGAAAAACTGAACTTTGTGCATCTTAACGTTTAAAATAATTTTCCACAGTCATCGAATTATCTGCCCGCAAATATCATGTGTAAAACCTGACTGACTTGACTGTTTTCCTTTTTAAAGCTCGCCCCATGATTAAAGAGAGAAATCGATTTGTGTAATTACAACTTATTGAAGTCGGAGACGCCGAGAACCTCGTCAAGCTGGGTCTCTTTGGGGTGAGTTTTGTGCCTCAGCTCTCCGAGGCTCTGGCTGGGTCCGAGGTGTCGGGGGAAGCTGGGAGCACGCAGGGAGCTGGCATCTCTTGCACCGACAGTGTGGCATGTGCCGGATTTCCTCGTGCTTAGAATTAAGAAAGAAAGAAAGGAAAGAAAGAAAGTAAAGAAAGAAAGAAAGAAAGGAAAGAAAGAAAGTAAAGAAAGAAAGAAAGAAAGAAAGAGAGAGAGAAAGGGAGAAATAAATACATACATACACACATACATACATACAGAAAGAAAGAAAGAAAGAAAGAAAGAAAAAGTTTAAACTTATTTCTTCTGCAAACCAAGCCCCTGAGGCTGCTGTTCTTTCCCCGGCCAGGGCCTGGAGCAGGCAGGAGGGTGCAGGAGCGGCTGCCAGAGCCGCGGGGCCGTTCCAGAAAACCTCCTGTGAAGTGGATTTCTTCTGCTGCCTGGTGCTTTAGAGTAAGGGAATTTATCACTATGGTGGAAAATGGAATAGCTGCATGGCCAGAAAAGTGCAAGCAAAGGAGAAAAGGGCTGTTTTAGGGAGCAACATCCATATTTTGATGGGATTTGTTGCAGAGCCAAAGGAATCATGGGAGGAGAGGTGCCAGAGCATAATTAAATCGGTTCTATCTAGATGGACAAACTGGAAGAAAAAAAGAGGCATACTAAAATTTAACTTTTTTGGGTTTAAGTCTTTATGTTCAGGATTAAGAGTTCTTAGTTCTATTTCTTAGTTTTTATTCTGTTTCTTAATTTTTATTCTGTTTCTTAGTTTCTGTTCCATTTCTTAGTTTTCTATTCCATTCTATTCCATTCCATTCCATTCCATTCCATTCCATTCCATTCCATTCCATT
>NW_009721583.1:4246-4498 GCF_000703405.1 Apaloderma vittatum | reverse complement strand
CCTTATCCTTATCCTTATCCTTATCCTTATCCTTATCCTTATCCTTATCTTTAATCCTCATGCTTATCCTTATCCTTACCCTTATCCTTACCCTTATCCTACTCTATTCTATTAGCTGATGCCAATTTGCCCTTGGTAATTAAGAACAGAGCCAATCACCATCCTGCTGGCAGGGCAAGACCTGAGGTAGGCTGAGATCTGCTGAACTCGTGTCACCCAGGCAGGTCAGGGCTCGGGATCCTTGTGCAGCCA
>NW_009721583.1:0-4199 GCF_000703405.1 Apaloderma vittatum | reverse complement strand
TTCCTGCTGCATTTTGCATTTGCAAACTTGAATTTTTCAATCTCTGCTAGTTTTGAACCTCACCCAGGCCTGGGACTCGCATAGCTGGGCTAGTTAAGGGCAAAGAGAGTGAAAAAGTGACATGGTGATGCAAACCCATGACAGCGTGGTGAGGCCGACACTGCTGACGTGCTGGGATTGAGCTCGCGCTCATCCCAGCGTGGGGTGGCGAAAGCATCCCCATCCTCATCTCCATTTTCCTTCTCCCTCCTGTAAAAAATGCCACTGGAGAATCTCCTGGTCGGTCCTGCCACAAACGAGCTGCCGTGGGGCAGGGGAAAATGCTTTTTCCACAGGCGCTGTGGCCAGTGGCACTGCTTCCCAGCCATGGTCACCCCGTGCCTTGGCCAAGGACAGCTGCTGATCTCCTCCTCTGATGACAACACCGTCAACATTTCAGAATTTCCCAGGAAAAATGGCTCTATCTTTCCGTGGGTGATGGAGTGGAAATCTCACCGCTACCTTTGTGGTAGTGCAGCTGTGAAGTGGCACAGGAGGAAAATCCCGAGGTGGGAAATTGGGAGGAGCTCTGCAGATATCCAAGGCAGCCCCCTCCAGTGAGGGAGACGGATTGGTCCCTGTGAGGGGACAAGTCCTGGGGTAATAAGGCAACGTCTCTGCCGACATTTCTCAAGATGGAAATAGATGTGGCCACACATGGCCGTGTTCTTTTTTTTCACAGAAGATTGTTATAATAGCATGAAATGCAACAATATTGGCAAGAAACTGGTCTTTATGTCATTTTCCCCGTCATCTTTTTTATTAGGTTAAAAGTGTGATTGATAAAAGCAACTTCATCGTGATCATGTTCCCGTCTGCAGCACCATTTCTCAAGATGGAAATAGATGTGGCCACACATGGCCGTGTTCTTTTTTTTCACAGAAGATTGTTATAATAGCATGAAATGCAACAATATTGGCAAGAAACTGGTCTTTATGTCATTTTCCCCGTCATCTTTTTTATTAGGTTAAAAGTGTGATTGATAAAAGCAACTTCATCGTGATCATGTTCCCGTCTGCAGCACGGGCAGGGGTCAGCGCTGTTATTAGCCCTGCCGGCGTGTCTGCAAAACGGACAAGGCTGAGCTTGAGGTCTGAAACAGATCTTTGGGGTAAATATCACCAACATGAGTGCCCAGTGTGTGGAGTGGGGGCTCAGCGAGGGGGCGAGGACCCGGCCAGCCCATGGGATGGGGCCGGGGGAATCCCACCCCGGCGTGTCTGGCAGCAAACCCACCAGCTGACCTTGTGCCAGGCGTCCTACCTTCCCATGCCTTTCCTTCTGTGGCACGGGGCGAGGGAGAGTTGTCAGTAATAATTTCCTGAGTGATTTTCAAAAACCCATGACTCCCTCCCCTATTAGTTTTAATAAAGTCACTGCTCCCTAAGCTTGCTTGCGAAATTATTACCTATCAGCAAGACAGAAGACAAACGTCTGAGCTATTGACAGCAGCAGAGAGCAAGCCCCTCATCATGGCTATGAAGAGACAAGTGTTACCCTTTTTCCCACAGCCTGCCAGAAATCACACGAGCAGCACCACCCTCACCTGGAGCGTCTCCACTTGGTGGGGCCACCACAAGTGGAGATGCTGGAGATCCTGGATGTAGCCATCTCCTGAGCTCCCTCGTTAGCCAGGCTCCACCTGGTGAGGCTGCGCCTTGAGTCCTGTGTCCAGTTTTGGGCCCCTCTCTACCAGAGGGACATTGAGATGCTGGAGAGGGTACAAAGGCGGCTGCCAAGCTGGTGAAGGATTTGGAGCATGTGTCCTGCAAGGAAGGGCTGAGGGATCTGCGGTTGTTCAGCTTGGAGAAGAGGAGACTGAGGGAAGACCTTCTCGCTCTCTACAACTCCTCAACAGGAGGGTGTAGCAAGGAGGGATCAGTCTGTTCTCTCCAGTGGCGAGTGACAGGATGAGGGGAAATGACCTTAAGTTGCACCAGGAGAGGTTCCCGTTGGATATTAAGAAGAATTTCTTTACTGAGAGGGTTATCAGGCATTGGAATCAACCTGGCCAGGGGAGGGGGTTGAGTCTCCATTCCTGGGGGGGTTTAAGGGATGGGTGGATGTTGTGCTGAAGGACATGAGTTAGTGGTGTTGGTAGGGCTGGGTCAAAGCTTGGACTCAGTGGTCGTGAAGGTCTCTTCCAACTGAAACTGTTGTGTGGTTCTATGATCTATATTCTCTGGTGATTCTCTGAGTCTCTGGTGCAGCATCTCCCCATCCTTACAGGCAGAGCGCGATGGAAAGGGCCGTGTGAGCCATCCCCACCTCCCATGGGCTCGGGAAGGGGAGGGACACCCCATACGGGTCTGTGACACAACGTCCCTTGGTGCTGCCTGTGTTCCCATGCCCGATTTGCTCCTGGGCACATCTGTAGAGGTCTGGCACAGGGGTGGGGATGAGGAGGGGACCCTGGGCAGGGTTCGGAGCTGGCATAGCCCCAGGACCCTGCCAAGAGCCCATCCCCACGCTGTCACATGGCCGTTACCACGCGGCTGGAGTTTAACACGACACGGACAATTCCCAGCATTTTATGAAATGTAACTTTTTCTAACCTTCATATCAGGAAAAATAGAGTCATAATGCAGAGATCCCACTGTCCGCGGGGAAAGGAGGGGAACGGGAATAATTTGGATTTTGGGAGCTGGTAGGCTAATTGTACCGTTGTGTGTGGTCAAGCTGCTATTGATGCTTGAGAGTTTCCAATTGCTGGTAATAGACTGGGGAAAAAAGATAATGTGTTTGATCGATCAGCATGGACAAATTTCATTTAGGGGATCAATAACAGTTTATACTTGACAGAGCGGAGGGACCACATTTATTTTTCCCTTTGATTGAATAAATGTTTTCAATGAGACTGCAAATGTAAAGCAATCCTAACCATTTCTTAACTTGAGGCACAGCTTCCTGCTCCAGTGTTATTGCAAGCAATGTGTATTTAAAACTAATATACAGCGGGACGGATAGCCAGAGGCTGGAGCTGCTGAGTGAAACTAATGTGCAGTTTATTAAAACAGAAGACATGGAAAGTGCACAGGCTAGTTTTCCTGACTCCCAGCAATGTGAAATACCAGAAAGAGACATCACTTGGGCATATTTTTCAAGGGTGGGTAGAAAGGGAAGGTTTTTTCCCTGATTTTTTCCCCTCTTTTTTCTCCATCAAGCGTAATTTGTTTGAGTCTCCAAGAGGATACATAGGAGGGTAAACAAGCGGGAGAAGGTAGCTATATCTTCACTAACACGTTGCATCTTCTCCCAAGCAGCCACCACATCTCAGCTTTCTCCTGAGGCAGTGTGAGTGACTGGGGGGCTGCCCCAGCCTCCCTGGCACACTGTCCCTCACACGCTGCAAAGCCCAGAAGCAGCTCAGGTTGCCCACAGGCACCCCCAGCTCTCACACGGGCTTCTCCCACCAGCGGGATTGCTTCGGGTAACGTGGTGACATCCCACCTTGTCCAACCTGCCCATCACTAGCTGGGCACCATCTCAGAACCATCTGCCTCCTCAGCAGCGAGTGCTCCAGGATCTTCAAATCCTCATAAATTACCCCTGGGAGCAGACCCCCCCTCTGGTGGAGCCGGCCATTCCCTGCCCACCACACTGCCCCCCTCGCTGGGGCTGGGTGGCGCAGGGCACTGTCTCAAGAGGACTGTGCGCATGTTACTGAGCACCACCAGCTTATTAGGGACCTGGAGGTTCATCGATACCCAGAGCTGGGGCTTGGCTTCTGTAAGAGAAGCTTCTGACGAGGGCGAAGGAGCGTGACAGCCCTGGTAGCAGGTGAGCGGGCACTCCTCCCGATGGGCACGTCCGCAGAGGCTCAAGGTGAGAGCATGGACTCCGTGGAGCCTGCTGGCACCTCTGGGTCAGAAATTGTTCCTGTCAGGCCTGTTTCGCTCCACCACATCTGGTGGTCTTGTTCCTGGACAGGGGGTCATTAAACAACCTGCTTCATGATCGCAAGAGCTAACATTGACTTTGACTCTCCTGCTCGAGGGAGTTCTCATAGAAATCGTAGAACAATTCAGGTTGGAAAAGACCCTCAGGATCATCGAGTCCAACCATTAACCCTACACTACAAGGTCACCCCTAAACCATATCACTCAACACCCCATTTAAACAACACTTTAACACATCCAGGGATGGCAACTCCACCACCT
>NW_009721582.1:0-469 GCF_000703405.1 Apaloderma vittatum | reverse complement strand
CATGTGTTACTCTCTCTGTAGTGTTTTTTGTTTGTTTGTTTGTTTTGTGTTTTTTTTAACAAGGCCTTGTCTACACAGGGGCACTCAGTAAAGTTCGTATGAGTTCCTTAAAGGACCAGGATTGCAAGTTATGGTATAGGTCACATCACCATGTAGATGTTTTCATTCAGAGGCATCAGAGTGTATATTAATCCAATAATGATTAAAACTAGTGTTACTACTTTGCTTTAAGTGGCTTGAAAAACTATGGGGATGTAATGTAATAAGTTATAGCCATAATATATATAGCAGATAAGGCGAAAAATGAGAACCCTTTGTTAGTTCTTTGAGTCCTTGTTTACTTATTTTCTCTAAAATCCAATTAGATTACTTTAAGAAGGGTTAAAATTGGGATCTTTATAGTTGCCTCCTATCCCAAGGTTGCACAGGAATAATTAGGTCGATTTTCAAAGCCAGCACTCACTTAGAG
>NW_009721581.1:0-787 GCF_000703405.1 Apaloderma vittatum | reverse complement strand
AATTCCCTGCTGGTCCTGAGAAGCGAGGTGGGATGCTCGGCTTTTCCTGCTGGGACACCATGTGTCACTCCCAGTGGGACCCACACACTGCAAGCTTCACCCCTGCCGTTCCTGGGGAAACCTGCTGAATTCCCGGTGGTGGGAACCGCTGCCATGTGCTCTGACACCCCTGGCCCCTAGGGACGCACCTCGAGTCCTGTGCCCAGTTTTGGGCCCCTCAGGACACGAGGAACACTGAGGTGCTGGATTGGGTAGAGAGGTGAGCTACCAAGCTGGTAAAGTATTTGCAGCATGTGTTGTATGAGGAACAGCTGAGGGATCTGGGGCTGTTCAGCGGAGACTGAGGGGAACCCTGATCACTCTCTACACCTGCCTGAAGGGAGGTTGTAGCGAGTCAGGGGTTGGTCTGTTCTCCCTAGTGGGGAGTGACAGGACAAGGGGAAACAGCCTTAAGTTGTGCCAGGGGAGATTCAGGCTGGATATTAGGAGGAATTTCTTTACAGAAAGGGTTGTCAGGCACTGGAACAGGTTGCCCAGGGAGGCAGCTGAGTCGCCATCCCTGGAGGTGTTTAAGAGAGGGGTGGATGTTGTGCTGAGGAACATGGTTTAGTGGTGTTGATAGGGCTGGGACAAAGGTTGGAGTCAATGATCTTGAAGGTCTCTTCCAACCAAAACTGTTTTATGATTCTAAGATTCCTCGCTCCTGCACCGGCAGCCGGAGGGCAGTGTCCTCCCTGCCTTCCCAACAGCGCGTCGCCTTCCAGCTGCTGCTGCGGATAAAAAGCCC
>NW_009721580.1:13261-53783 GCF_000703405.1 Apaloderma vittatum | reverse complement strand
ATTCCAGATGTGGCCTCACCAGGGCTGAGTATGATAATCTAGTCCAACTGCCCACTTCAGGGCTGACCAAAAGTTAAGGTCTGTTGTTAAGGGCATTGTCCAATTGACTCTTAAAACACTGACAGGCTTGGGGCACCCACCACCTCTCTAGGAAGCCTTTTCCACAGTTTGACCACACTATTAGTGAAAAAATGCTTCCTAACATCCAGTCTAAACCTCCCCTAGTACATCTCTGAATCACTCCCATGTGTCCAGTCACTGGATAGCAGGGAGAAGAGCTCAGCACCTCCTTCACTGCTTCCTCTTCTCAGGAAGCTGCAAAGAGCAATGAGGTTGCCCTTCAGATTCCTTTTCTCATAACTAGGCAAGTCCCAAGTCCTCAGATGCTCCTCGTAGGACATTCCTTCCAGCCCTTACACCAGCTTTGTTGCTCACCCCTGGACACCTTCATGGACCTTCACATCCTTCTTAGAATTGTTGTGCCCAGACCTGCACACAGTGCTCAAGGTGAGGCCGCGCCAACGCTGAACACAGCGGGACAGTCACCTCTTTGACGGGCTGGTCATGCTGGGTTTGATGCACCCCAGGATGGGGTTTGCCCCCTTGGCTGCCAGGGCACCCACACTGACTCCTGCTGAGTTGCTGCCGACCAGCACCCCCAGATCCCTTACTGCAGGGCTGAAATCCAGCCATTCCTCTCTCCATTTGTATTTGTGTTTCATATTACTCTATCCTAGGTGCGGAATCCAGCATTCTGACTTGTTTAATTTCATCCCATTAATCATAGTCCAGAGCTCCAATTTACCTAGATCCCTCTAGACTTCTGCATGGACGGAACATTTCACTTTAGTGTCAGTACTTTTTGAGACAAGCAGATTTGGTCTCTGTTTACATGAGATAATAAAGTAAGGTGTTTGATACACTGACTGAGAATAAGGAATTTTTAATTTGCTACGGTAATATCTGGATGACTAACACTGTTTTCAGTAGATGTTTTTTAACAGCAGATGTTGATGAGATAAATGGATATTATTAGCATTACAGTTACAAAATACTTAATGCCTGTGGTTTTCAGAGACTTATCCATGACTCTTCTTTCATCACTTTCTAACAAAAGCTATTAAAATCGAGAAAATTTTGCAATGAATTTTTTTCTTGATCTCTACCACTCACCATAACTGTAATCAATAATGTAATCAAATGTCTAAAGCAATTATGCTACATCTTTTGCAATCATCCGTATCCCACGCTGGACAGAATGAGCTTTCAATTAACAATGTTGCAAAACTCATGCTCTGTTAAGACTTTAGAAAAAAACAGATTAGACTTTAGAGTTTAGACTGGACATTAAGAATTTTTTTTTTACAGAAAGAGTAGTCAGACATTGGAATAGGCTGCCCACGGAGGCAGCTGAGTCATGATCCCTGGAAGTGTTTAAAGGTTGTTTAGATGTGGTGGCGGGGGATATGGTGAGCTTTGCAGCGCAGGGTTTGTGGTTGGACTTGATGATCCCAGGGGTCTTCTCCAACCCACATGATTCTACAATTCTACACTTCTATGATTCTATGAAAAATTATATATTTTTGCCTTGATCTGAGAAAAAATTACAGTTGTCACACAGAAGGATGTAAGTCAGAATAAAACAGCTTTGGTTCCACAACAGTCAAAATTCAGGGCTACTTCTTAAATGGCACAGACGTTTAGGGCATGATTCAGGTGCCTAAAAGTATGCATCCAGTACCACTTTAAATGTATTAGCATATCCAAGATATTGATGTACTGCTGGCAAAAATGACACCAAAGCAGAAACTATGAACCTTTGGAATCCTTGAGCATTTAAAATGACCCTGGCAATTTTCAGGCAATCAAATCATACCTTACAGATATCTTCTATGGGTGTCACAAAAATCTAACTCTGAGTTGTTGAATAATAACTTACGTTTACAGGTTTTCCCATCATTACGAAGCCTGTATCCTTCAAAACACTGACAAGAATAAGATCTCTCGCCATTTACACACAATTGTTCGCAGCCATGATCACTCAGAGCACAATAGTCAACTCCTGCAGGAGCAATGTAAGTTATTAAAAAAAATAACAAGTAATGAAACAATGTTTTTTCATGTTTAGTATATGCATGGCATATAAGCAAGTTAATATAAATATATTGAACTGCTTAAACAATAATCCAGTTCTTTACCTGATATTATACATACAGGTTCAATAAAATGTAAGAGGGTATTGTGGTGTACTTTCCATTGGCTGTTTTAAGCAGAGTTGAGAAATCATACTTTCCAGTAACATAGCTGAGAGTCCACGTCTCAGTACTTACCAATTGAATTTAGAAAACCCAGACCAAAACACTTTAGCAATTATTTTATATAAGGTGGTGGCAAAGACATAAAAGCTACCTTGTGAGCCTTCTTTAAATACAGTCTCTAAGAGGCCCGATGTGAAGGTGGCAGACCCCAGAACTCACTTGTGCACCTGCCCCAGCTGCCAGGACAGCAAGCAGAAAACTTCTCAGGGACCTCAGTGGGCTTTGGCCTAGACTATTTAAGCTTTTGCAAAGAATTGCAAATGACAAGTACTGTCAAGTATGGTCCATTTTTCATCTCAAATTTCATAAGTGTTTCTTCTCTGTAATACAAAAACATAGGACCCCTGGGACCCTGCAGGCAGCAACTGCTACTGTCCATTGGCTACACACACAGTGTCACTCATTTTTTTTGTACTTACTTGCCAGAGCAGAAATCTGTTTACCATTCAGGTGTTCCCACAGCTGTCTTAAGGTACTTGTGCCTGTGTATATGACACTAGAATTGTAATTCCCAGATGACTTCCCATAAGCAGTGGTATATGTTAGAGGCTAATCCCTTCCATTCAACTGCTCATTTGGGAAATCCCAAAGCACCAAAGCTTTTTTTGTGATAGCCTAAAAATGTCCATGAGGTTTCAACAACTCATCTGGAGCTCAGGAATAGGACAAATGTCTTTCCTAACATATATATGTGAGGAGAGGGATATGCTGGCAAGAAGAGGAGCTATTCAAAAGGGCTCCATTTAATTGCACAGAGGGATTCCAGAAGCCACAGTGCTGTTTTAATGCTACTGATAGGTGTCCAAGTACGGACTGGAGGAAAATAAGTCAAGAATGAAAAAATCTCACTTCTTTTTACTACAAAAGAAGAGGGATTTTCCATTTGCAAGCTGATAAAACTCCATAGTTTGGCTCTTTCTAAATTTTCAGTGATTCTTTTAGATAAATGTCTAAATAAATTGTTTCTAGTAGACCCTGTTGTTACATGTACACTAGTTCTGCTTTTGCACTACTGTCTGCCCCTTTCTAGAAAGCTGCAGTGGCAAAGAGAAACAAAGTCTATCAAGGTATTGGATGGGGTAATAAGGTCAGTATGGAGGCAATGACAAGGTTAAAGACAAATTATTGCCTTGGTTGATTTGCTTTACTTCTCCCTAGATCATTTTTGTCACTGAGCCCCGGCAGTTTGACTTCTGTTAAAACTGTGCTGCCTGAGTGCAAGCAAAGGAGCAACCTCCAGAGCTGCTCCAACATTCAACAAGCTTGAAAAATAACATATGTTCAAAATACGTACAAGAAGCGGCCAAACCCCTCTCATCAAAGAGGTTCTTTTACATTCTTCTTTTCCTGGACCTTTTCATACATTATTTTTTTGCAGTAAAGGAGGCTGCATGTTAAACTGCAGATTTTCAATGACCATTAGGCTTATAAAGGGTAGAGAGCTGTGAGGACAACTTTTGTTCACTTACTGAGTGCTCCCATGCAAAATGTAAAGCTCAGTGTGGGGCTCTCACTTCTTCTGCCCCACGTAAATTGATGCCTGGGGGACACTGCTGTCAAGATGACCTGTCGTCAGACATATTTGTCATGTGACTGAAAAACTGTCCTCAACACTCAGGGATGAGCAGATCTTCCAAAATTTTTATAAGTATATGAGGATTTACAGTTATGTTGACAAGTGTCCTTTCCTAAGTCCTTCTTCTGTCTGTGTTTGCTTTCAAATCACTAATTAAACCATTACTGAAATGCAGACTGTAAGAATAAATTGATGGTGCATCTTCTTGCCTGTACGAAAACAGAAAACTTTCACAGGTGAGCTGAGATCAAGGAGGTTCTCACAAGACTTACGTGTGCAGGTTTTTAGGTCTTCGTTGATGACAAATCCTTCAGAGCACTGACAGACGTAGGAGCTGTCCGTATTGAGGCACAGTTGCTCGCAGCCATGATTGCTCTCAGCACAGTGATCCACTCCTATTGATTTGTGTTAATAATTGAAGAAATCACATTGGAGTGTCAGATGCATACACTAATGACACTGTAGGTAGTACACGATGTCTTTGCAGAGTAAGCGAAAAATACCAGTATAGCTTTTTATTTATGCAGTAATTTCATCTATTTGAGTAATTCGAGTTAATTAGCAACACCTAAGTGAAACGAATTCCCCACTTGGCGAAGTGCAGATCTCCTTTTCCAAAAATCACAAAGGGAAACTAACGCAAAGTGAAGGGAGAACCTTGAAGTCTGACCTGGTCTTACCTGCAGAATGATGCCTGCTTTCTTTAAAAAGCAAGACTCTTTGGTTCACCACAAAATTTTCTCAGAGAGAAAGTATGAATATTAGTAACTCTTGAAATAGAAATGGCTTTCAGATTATTTTCTAAACAATAAATTCTTTTTTTCGGCAAGATGAGAAATCACCAATTTAAAACTTTAATCTGCCAACAGGTTAAAGCAGTTAAAGACTAGTTGGGGACAGATACAAATCACGAGTGTGAGAGCATCTCAGTATGTTACTTATCTTTGATTTTCCTATTCCTATTCCAAGTAAGATAAGATGGAATATTTTTTTAGTCTTTTATGCAACTGGTTGTGTGAAAGATGAAGGGTGGGAGATGACAGAGGTGTGAATTGGGTTTTGTATTGTCTCAGAATGGACAGCAAAGCAGTAGGGTAAAATACGTGCACTTGCAGATGTTCTATGTAACCTGCTGACTCTGTAAGCACAGAAAAAGCACATTTTAGGAAAAAAGCTTTATACGGAACTTCCTCATAGTATTATATTGTTGACTTGTTAATAGCTATTTTTAGTCATATAGGTCCAAATAATTTTACCTTAACGTGATCAAAAGCAGCGGAGTTTCCTCAGACACAAACCCCGTCTCATATGTCTCTATTTGCAAATCGCTTACAGATGTGAACAGGCATGTCTCCAGCTCTTCGTTTACATTAAAAAAATAAAAAAACCTGCACTTAAAGTAAAATTACTTAGTTCTAAATATTGCTATTTATTAGTCTGTTTAACTAAGCAATGAGTTTGCAGTAATTGGTCCAGATTTACCATAGACAGATACAGTGTTTGCTTGAACTAGTAAAGCTAAGGTGTCAGTATTTACTAGCTAAAGCGAGTTCCAACTGGAACATTCTCCTTTTTCCAAGAGTTTACATCATCATGAAGAGGCTTGTGTAACTTCTGAGAGCACACAAAAATGTGGAAAAGAAAACAAAAAAACCCCAGTACTCTCTGTGAAGAACTGCATCTGTTTGGCACCGTCTTTTATAACACAAACACCCCCACTAATGTGAATTTTAACACTAACACTTTGGGTTCTCATGCACAATCTTTTAATACACTCTTCCAAAGAGTGGAGCAATCACAAAGCTGCTAAGTTCCAGGCTTTAGAAATTAGTATAACTGCAAATTTGGTCATCATGTGTGCTTCACTGCATGTGTGAAAAAAAGAAAGTAAGTAAGGGAAGGGACAGGACTCAGTATTTTTAAAAGCAGTGAGTGTCTTGGGATATATTAATTTTTAGATGCTCAACTTGCAATAGCCTAAAACCATAATTGTTAAAAAGTTCTGAGCTCTTGCAACACATCCAAGTTTCCTTAAATATGGATTTATCAAAAACAGTTTATTTAAAATAATTACTCTCTGGTCTATCAACTTATTTTTTTATTAATTTCAGTGACTGAGTGTTCCTTTGGAAAAACATGTAACAAGTACACCAGACAAAAAAGCTGTTGATATTTCACATGATGTCCAAAACAGTTCTTTGAAATAAAAGTATCTTCTAAAAACTGGGTGAAGTCAAGTGGGCAATGTTGTTGGGTTTTTCTGGTGCAACACTGATCCTTTGTTTAGTAACATTCTTATTAAAAGAGGACATTTTATCAAACAGATCACTGAAAGCGTAAATATATAGAAGTGGAAACTGTCTACATATCTCCATGTATCAACACACCTCAGTATTAGGTGTGCTGCAGTTTACATAGCTCCTAGCAATGATACCGTTGTTCAGCAGCGCGCTCTGCCTTTGTGCTAGACACCTCGGCTGAAGACATCTTCCCAGTTATTTGGACTGGAGAAGATGGGGCTTTAGTTCTCTGCTGGATATGGGATCTCACTGTAGCATTACTTCACTAGGCCTGGCTTGTGGTGGACATTAACACAGGTTTGCGTAGCTCAGAAAGATCTCAAAAGGGACCCAGGAGCATTTTCTCATTCTGCTGACACCTCGCCCCACTGCAGTAACTGGTCACTTATGAGGCACGCTCATTTCTGCACGTACTGCCGTCACATCGTTGGGCGTATCCAGGATGACATTTGCACAGAAATGACTCTTCCATGTTAACACATTCACGTTCACAGTAACACTGACCTAAAGCATAGAAGTTTATTTGTGTGGAGAGAAAGACAGTGAAGAATTCAAGCCAGCCATGAGGGTTTTGGAAGTAAAATGGTTTAGAAATCTCCCTTTTCTTATGGATTCTGTGATTTGGACACCTTTTAAAGCTGATAGCAACCTGAAGATCTGAAAGCAGATTGCAAACACTTGGCCATGCAAGACTTCACTTTGACTCCCATAGACCTGCTCCTGTAGGCATATATCCTCCTGCTGGGCGTGTACAGAAATTTACATTTTATTTTACAAGCTTATCTAAAATGAGCCTTGTTATAACCAGATTTGGAATAGGGTCTTAATTCTGGAAATATCACCAGGTTTACAGTCAAATCCAAAGCCCTCTAAGGTTAAGGAAAAATTCCAAATGGGAATTACAATTTGCCTTTCACTTGCAATTATATTCTTGGCAAAAATATTGTACACAATGCTGTTCTTTTGCTCCTATACTCACTTAGGCATATCCAATCTATAAAAACCTGAATGTATTAAAATACCATATAGATAACAAAAAACAGATTAGCATGGATTGCTGTAAAAACAGCAAGGTTTTTGTAGACAAAGTCTTTGTAGTCTTCGTCTGTGTTGGCAAAGTATAGACATCTGTGTAGATAAAGTTTCTTCATGTGAACACATCTTTAAGACTGAAAGAAGGTACAGTTCCAAAACCAGATAAATTTTATGAGCATCTAGAAATATAATTATCTTGTTTTAGCCAAGCTTCTTATTCATAAAACATGAGCAGAACAATTCTGCCTCTGGCCCAAGATCTGAATCACCACATCAGGCTTGTTCATTTTGCTGAATATATTCTCCTTAAACTTTAATAACATTACACTGAAAATCTGCTGTGATTCCAGGCCCCCATTCAAGAAGAGCTGTAACATGAAAGTCTTTCTAGAGTAAATAGTTTGTGTGATTGGTTTAGAACCCTGACATTGCTGAGGCTGTTTTTACACTTCTAAGAAACTGCAGGGTTTTGTGTGACATTAAGTTGATTTTAATAACTACATTACCTATTGAATACTTTCCCAAGCTAATGAAATACATCTGTCCTTGGCTAAACCAACTGAGCAAAGCAAGGTGAATTTTTACAATTTTTTTTAAAGCTGTTTGTGTCACTACCAGACAAGGTCAGAAAGTTTCACGTAAGTAATGAACTTGTTTTTGAGTCACTCTGGTTCCTAAATTACTTCTTGGGTTTTCATAAATCTCTTCAAAAAATACCTAATATACAATCTAGTCTACCAAACAGAGAACAGTGTATTCTTCTAGCATGACTGGCTCACTTAACATACAAGTTTATAATGAAACATTTGTTTCAACCTTTACTATAGAGAAAACTTTCATCTTCTAGATGGGAAACCGTTCACAGCAGGTTTGAGAAATAAAAGCAGATGAACTTTACTATGTCCAAAGGATTACTTACTTTTGCATGTTTTCTTATCTGGATTAAGCCTAAAACCTTCTTGGCATCGACAAAAATAGGAATCATCTGTATTAACACATTCCTGTTCACAGCCATGGTCCTGAAGAGCACAAAAGTCTGGTCCTAAGCAGGAAGTGAGAAATACAATACCTCAGAAATAAGCTAGATAAACCCCAGTTACTTTGTTTTCTATGGCTTTTCTTTTCTAGGCACCATTCTGACTTTTTATGATGTTTCAAACTACGAAAAGAAAATTTTCATTTTTCCAAATATCTGCAACACTTAAGTATACCTGATATGTATACCTCAGTGAATTCTTTGAGAACACATGTACTACATGCAGTTGAAGCAGTTACTCTCAAATATTTCTTAACATCTTGCAGTTAAGCCCTCTACATTGCCTCATCAAAATTGCCACTTTATTTTACTCAGAGCAAGTTGGATACAATCTCTAATAAACACACAAACATGCTTTTGAGTGATGTTCATTAGATCAAAACAGGACAATCAGGTCATCAGGAGCACTGGTGTCTTAATAACTCTGGGTGTTTGCCACATGGTTCTTCCATTTAAAATGCTCATGAAAGGGAAGACAAGCAAAGTCTAGAAATAGCTATTATTTGTGTATAAAATAACTTTAATCATAGAATCATAGAATGGCCTAGGTTGGAAGGGACCTTAGCGATGATCTAATCCAACTTCCCTGCCCTGGGCAGGGACGCCTCTCAACCTGATCAGGCTCCTCAAGGCTCTGTCCAACTGCCTTGAACCCCTCCAGAGACGGAGCATCCACAACTTCTCTGGACAATTTATTCCAAAGTCTTGTCACTCTTGGACTGAAGAATTTCTTCCTAAAATCTAATTTAAATCCATTCTCCTTGAACTTAAACCCATCTCCCCTTGTCCTATCAGTGGACACTCTTGCAAAAAGTCCCTCCCCAGCCTTCCTGTAGGTTCCCTTCAGGTATTGGAAGGCAGCTATTAGGTCCCCCCAGAGTCTTCTCTTTTCCAGACTGAACAATCCCAGCTCCCGCAGCCTGTCCTCATAGAGGTGCTCCAGCCCCTGGAACATCCTTGTGGCCCTCCTCTGAACATGCTCCAACAGATCTACATCCCTCTTATGGTGAGGACACCAGAACTGGACTCAGTATTTAAGGTGGGATCTCACAAGAGCAGAGTACAGGGGTAGAATCCCCTCTCTTGACCTGCCGACCACGCTTCTCTTGATCCATCCCAGGATGCGGTTGGCCTTCTGGGCTGCATGAGCACACTGCCGGCTCATGTTGAGCTCCTCATCTATCAACACTCCTAAATCCTTCTCTTCAGGGCTACTCTCAACCCACTCTGTGCCCAGTTTGTATGTGTGCCTGGGATTGGCCCGACCCAGGTGCAGGACCTTGCATTTTGATTTGTCGAACCTCATGCAGTTTGCACTGGCCCTTTTCTCAAGCCTATCAAGGTCCCTCTGGATGGCATCTCTTCCCTCAAGTGAGTCCACGGCACCACACAGCTTGGTGTCATCGGCAAACTTGCTGAGGGTGCACTCAATGCAATTGTCCATGTCACTGATGAAGATGATGAACAGCACTTTGATGAAGTCAAAGAACCTGACATTCACTTAGATGCAGTGTCCGACCATCACTTAGTTTCATATCAGTGGAGTTGATTAATTTCTAGTAGTGAAAAAATGATATTAACCGTTCAGCACTGATAAAAGTAGACAAAAAAGCCAGAAATCAAGTAAGCCACGTTTTTAAAGACATCCAGGTACTTCTCAACACATCATTACACAATCTGAAAACAGACATTCAGAGGTTACAGAGGAAATTGGCTTCCACCAGAACTATTCTTTCCTTGTATGTGTGGTGGGCTAATTCAGCCTTTATTTATGATGAAAGCCCTTAGCAATAATAAACCACCTGTATTTTCAGGACAAAGTGGAATGTGACTTTGTAAGAAAACCTGAGAGGAGTATTTTAACATTTTTGAACTCCACATATTTACAGAATATTTCCTTTACCAAAACTTGTTATGACAGCATATGAACATACACACATACATAACACAGGCACATCTTACCTGTTCACTAAAAAGAATCATTAGAAAATATTATTTGTTCAAGAGTGCACTGAAGAGACAGAAACCATAAACCCACACTTGTGCCACAAATGAATATAACTGTATGCCTTCTGGACCTACTCAGTGCTGGGTGGCATTTACCTGCTCAAATCCTGGCCAACTCAAAGTCTGCCCAGACTTCCTGGGTAACTGACTCTGAAGATGAACACGAGAGTTGAAAAATAGGTATTATTACCTTTGTTGGAACCTTGAGGCTATTATGTGGGGAACACTCGAAACACCTTTCACAAGGTTTCATTAAAACAGCCCAGATTAAGGACACTAACAGAAGGCCTCTACCACCCACAGCTCACGTGAACCTACCCATAGCTCATGCAGGTCTCTAAAGACCAATGGTTGAGGCTCAGCACCCCTAAAGTACAAGCAGAAGTTACCCTTTGTCCTCTTGAGAGGAGCAGCAAGAGTGGCAAAAGTCCCCTTAACAGTTAACTTAGTAGCTAGGAACAACCTCTGCCTGCCTCACTGACAATCTGAATTTGCTGCTCCTTTCCAGCCACATACAGAGAGCTCTGCTGGTGTTGGCAGGGTTGCCCTCATGAGCCATGTTCTTTGTATTTCCTTCTAAGAAGTTTGGAGCAATTCCCAGAGAAAACAATTGTCAGATATGCATGACTGTACGGATAACATTTACATTTTCAAGCTTTTCCTTGTAGCCATGAGCATGAAAGCTTATTTTCTATTTTTGAAAGGAAAACCAGGTTCCTGATGTAATCATGAGATCTTGGGAGCCGGTGCCTCAGGTCTGTTTGCTGACGCAGAGATCTGGGCTGCCACGGGTGTGAGCCTTGGCTAGCTGGTGATCATCCCCAAGCCAAATATGTAGAAATTTATGTTAAAGGTTTTAAATTTACAAACATTTTAAATACAGCGAAGTTTGTTTCTGCATGTTGTTTATGCTGACTCAAGGGCAGTGTGATTCATAACATATGGGAGCTAAAGGACACTTCTGCTCTGAAGAGCTCTCATGCTGTCTTGACTTTCACAACATTAAGATCTTCGTATTTCTTTCATTCATGCTTGATTATATTAGTGAGGCTCAGAAGGTATCAAGTGTAAGGAGAAGTGGCTTAGTAAGTTTTGTTTATGCTTAGATTCAGGACATGCATCTTGAAAGAGAATGACTTGACATAGTATTTGCTCATTCCTTCCTGACTACTTCCGAATCTATCTCTATGACCGACAGTATCCAGTCACTTTGATTTTTCCCTGATTGCAACTTGATGGATTTTTCTCCCTTAACTTTAAACTAATTTAAAGCATTTATAACAAAACAGAGTGCAGTTAACATGGTAGAGATGCACAGAGCTGTGAGAAGCCTGGTTGGTGGCCTCTGCCCCTTGGCTTGGGAGCTGCATTTAATGTCAGGCTCTCACCCTTGGTTCTTGCCTGAGCTGCAATATAGGTATGCCTGGACCTAGCCTTGTATTTTGCTGATCCTGATCTGCAGACTGGCTGACCTGATTTCCTGAACTGACCTTAGATATATCTCAATACTATGGACTTGTCTAGTGATCAGACTTGTCTGGTGACGGACTGTTGGCAGAGCCTGGTTACTGTCACAGGACCCATTTTGTTCTTCTTCTTTGGGTCCTGTGGAACCAAAAGCCTTGTCAGAGAGTTTACTGACCCTGCTTGCCTTCCTTTCTCCATTCCAGAGATTGCACATGAAACCATAGATGTTCCTGCTTAGAATTTCTGGTCAAGATCAGAGAGGAAATGACACTGGGAATATGACAGTGGAATTTGTTACTCCACCTGACCAGGAGGACATACTGAATAAAGCTTTCTACAAACAGCAGTTCAACTTTGAAGAGGAGGCTAGAGTAGATAACTTCCAGAGATCCTGTCCAACCAGCATTTGAAAGCTTTCATTGTTTTAAATATGAAGACAGCAGCACATGGTCAGCCTGGCAGCCTATATAGCGCAGTGTGTTGTCTCATGCAATAGATACCTAAATCAGAGGACAGAGACAGGACAAGCCTGAAATACTGCTTTCCCAGAACATTCTCTCAGCTTCCATCATTCTGTGGACCATCAGTTTAAACACACTAAAATAATTCATACAGTTAGACCATAAGCTAAAAACAACTCAACACATCTAAAATGTCTATGTAATTTTAAGGTCTTTGTTCAATTCAAACCAGAGGAGAAAACACTACTTAAAATCCACATTCTTAAATTTAAGGAATTAACAACAAATCGTGCTGGGGCAGTAGAAAACTCTTAGACTATAGTAAGATTTCATAAATATATGGATGTAGAAGTATAAGAGAATTTAGCCAGTCCTTAGCAGACACGTAACTTGACAAAGTAGTGAATTCATACAATTTACAAACAACGTGAACCAGTACAAACTGCACTCTGGTCCTTAGGGAGACAGGAAATTAATCTCCCCTGCCTCTGAGTGTCTAAAAATTAGGTGTCTAGTCTGGCAAGGTATCCAGGCTCCCTATACAGTCAAGGAAAATGCAGGCACTTCCATAAATTTGTGTCAGAGCTGTGAGTAATAACCTTCTAGAAGTCTGTGCTCTTTTCCTTGATCATGAGGTCATACGTACAGCCTGGATTAGATGCTTTCCTTCTAAATGTTAAACTTGAGTGAAATAGATACCAACCATAATACAGAAAACAGACTACAGGTTATCACAGTCTTTTTTTTTAAAAGCTGTAAAAAGCACAAAAATGCAGTGCTATATTGATACATTTTTTGAGAAATAATATTTGAACACATTTTTCAATAATATGGGCTCAATTTAGCACTAGCATAAGCAGTTCCACTCACCTAAAACTAAAGGAGTTTGTCTGCTTACAGTCACAATAACAACATTTCTTTACCCAGGCCCATATTTACGAAGAAAGGTAACTAGGAAGGTACATTATAGTTCTCCCTTCACATGTCCTGAAAGCGAGTTATGACATTGAACACTGTAGAGGTTTTAGCTTGTTCTCCCAATTACAGGAAGCCTAGGCAAGAGTACTTTTCTGGTCTGTCAGTTCCCCTTTACTTTATATCCACTCTGGTAATTTTTGAGCTTCTTAGCCTGGTATCAATCAAATTTGACAAACAACAAACAAGCAAAGCCATGAAGTTATTAAAAACTGGTGGAAACATGGAAAATTGGTAGAAGATACTGACATTGTCAGAGCTTTGGCACACTATCAAAGAACTTACTCTTGAGAAAAATACATAGGAAAATAGGCTGCAATGTTTCCTCTGATTGTGGAACTACTCTATTTAATTTTATCTTGTCTTACAAACCAAGCTGATTATAAATTGTCTTGTACAGACTTGTTTGTCTACCCAGTCAGGGAGATGATATTCTAACTGAAAAATCTGGACAACAAAAGAGACTACACAAGACAAAACTTCGGGCTTTTACTGTTGAAAAGGAGCCTGGTTTCATGTTAAAATCTTCCTGTTCATAGGACTGACCCCTACCCTTAGCTCCTCCCCTAAAAGCCAAACTGTCCCCCAATAACTTGTGTTGCTTTAAAGACCTCTGGCTTCCAGAGCAGTCCCACATTTTCTGTACCTGACATAATATTCAGTGTTGTCAGGACCAGTGGGAGTACTACTGCTGAGAACTGGAAGAAAGAAAAAGTACAAACGGTTCATAATTAAACTTTATCACAACTTACTTCTGCAAGTTCTTCCGTCCGGATTTAAAATGAACCCGGGGTGGCATCTGCAGTAATAGGAGTCCTCAGTGTTAACACATTCATGTTGGCAACCTTGGTTATCCAAAGCACAGTAGTCTACAACTTAAAAAGAACATGACCAACATTAAAAATTAGAAAAAGAAAATTAGTACTATTATGCATAGGTATTATTGCATTAGTTACATGTAGTATCTATAAAAAAAGGAAAAGCTGACATAATTTCTGACCCAAAGAGCCTTCTGCCAAAAAACAGTGCGCTTTCAATACTAGTTGGCAAATCAGATTTGGTATGAGTCCTGGATCATTTCTCCTACCCTTTGACCTTTTATCAACTCTCAGATTATCAGGAGCCTTCTCAAAATGTTTTCTCAGATCTGGAATCCATGCCTCAGACAGTAACTCTGTCCAGATGTTCATACTGTAGGCCAGGGTGTAGCAAAGTTTGCTTGATTTCATTTTGTCTTCTGTCTCTCCAGTCCCAGTCCCGGAACTGCTGTACTCTTCCTTCATTCCCTTCCAGCTCTACTAGCTTCCAAGAGCTATTCCCATAGCCTAAGTATACAGGAGACCCATGGCAATACCTTCTACACCAAAGACTGTCACAGTATATTTATTCCCTCTAATGTGCTCCAGATTCATCTGGTACAAAGCAGCTGCAGCTATGAAGTCTGAGAGCTTCAGGCTGATATTTACCACTGATAGTTTGCTTATATAATGCCTTTTCGTTTAAAAGAAATAAATTATCATAGCTAGTCCAGTCATTTATTTCATAGGTCTGGTCATTTGTCACACAAATCCATATTTACAAGATAGAGTGCCAAAAGGTATTATGATAATTAAAGTTTACTCAGCCAAGCTTATTCAAAAGTGCTAAAGATGTTTAATGATTTATTTTTTAAAAAATTTCTTTGCAGGTAAAGCTGTTTCTTCACAAAGAAAGTCTTAGAATAAATTAAAGATAAGTCACAAAGCAAGTGCTCTGTCCTCAAAGAGCTGCCAGGCTCACATTAGGCAAGTTTACCTGATTCTTTCTGCAGAAGACAGGAATGTGCTCAGCTTCACACAGACATTTAATAAGACAGGTTCTCCTTCTTTGCCAGCTGAGTAATTTTTTCATTACTTTATACTGCTGAGCTTCCCAAATTGCTTTAAGAGGCAGTAATTTGTTCTAATGAAATCAGTTTCTTCTTCAACAGCCCCGCCTTTGCAAATCCTGTGTATATTCAGGTGTGCTAAGATATTCAGTCAAGGTCATCTAGTCAAGTAGGCAAATAATCCATTCAGTTACTTTGAAAGAGCTTCTTTTAACCCTAAAGAATATTTGTGTTGAGTCAAGTCAAACTAGACTACTTACTGGCTGCTAAGTGAGATCATTTTCCTTGTAAGGACGTTCTGTTTCCGGACTGAATAGCTCCTATTTACAGAATATATATTTCAAGGATATAATGTGTCATACAATTAGCTAGCTTTCCTCTTAAATTAATTCTAACCACACACCCATTTTCAAGTGTTTTAAAAGACACCCTAAGAAATAAGTAGGCCAAAGTATATATATGTTTATCTTTCTATCTAAAATCATACCTGGGAAATAGCCCATATGAATTGCTCCATAGTCACCTCCTCCACTGCATTTAAGCCCTAACAAAAACACATTTCTACCACAATACCTGCAGCTGCCTGACTAATGAGTATAATGAGGAAGAGAGAAGAGAAGAGAAGAGAAGAGAAGAGAAGAGAAGAGAAGAGAAGAGAAGAGAAGAGAAGAGAAGAGAAGAGAAGAGAAGAGAAGAGAAGAGAAGAGAAGAGAAGAGAAGAGGAGTTTCAGTTGGAAGGGACCTGCAATGATCATCTAGTCCAGCTGCCCGACCACTTCAAGGCTGATCAAAAGTTAAGGTCTGTTTTTAAGGGCATTGTCCAATTGACTCTTAAACACTGACAGGCTTGGGGCATCTACCACCTCTCTAGGATGCCTCTTCCACTGTTTGACCACCCTCTTGGTAAAGAAATGTTTCCTAACACACAGTCTAAACTTCCTCTGGTACATCTTTGAACCATTCCCGTGCATCCTGGGATGCACTGGATACCACGGAGAAGAGCTCACCACCTCCCTTTCTCCTTCCTCTTCTCAGGAAGATGTAGAAAGCAATGAAGTTGCCCCTCAGCCTCCTTTCCTCAAAACTAGACAAGCCCCAAGTCCTCAGCTGCTCCTCATAAGCAGCTCTTACACCAGCTTTGCTGTTTTAGAGACAGCTAAATACGTCTTAGAATGCTTTACTGTCAACATCTGAGCAACTACGACCCTTGGCACTTTCAGATGACAATCTCTTGAGGGAGGAACTGTGCTCCTTACGGCTATGCAGCTGCTAGTGTACTGTGGACACAAAGAAAAAAAAAAACCAATTAAATAAATAACTAATTTTCTCAGGCTTGTTTTTTATTTCCATTTATAGCATTCTGGGGAGCTCTTACAGAATTAGGTCTGCTGGTCCATATGAATAACAAGAATATCAGTTTAAATAATGTCTTTCCACTAACAGAGTTAAGAAGTGAGAATGTTCTCTTGACGGTTTTTTTCAATAGTTTTTGCACACAAATTGCTGTAATTCGAGGCAGGCTTAGCCTTGCAGACTAGCACTAGTAATTGACCTACAAATTAACTTCAGTTGTAGCTTCATGTTTCATTTTCGTGGTGCTTGCTTAGAAAGGAAACTTGTTCGCAGCATTCCAGTCAGCAAGTAGGTAAGTTGTCTGTGGAGTTAAACCTTCCTGAAAAGACTGAGAAAAATTATAAATCTAGATTTCTTAAACTGAAGTACTGTAATCCTTTAGTTGGTATGCAGAAAATATACACAGTCTGTAAAAGAGCAAAGCAGAATAATATTTTCCTACTTTTTTTTAAGTTTCCTTATTTTCATATTTCTGTACTGAGTCATGAGATATGCACTGGAATGTGAAAACTTAGACATCTCACTCTTTTTCATGTCAGCCCATGCCTATTTCAATAAAAAAACTTTTCTAAAGAATGAATTAATGATCTTTCATTGAGTAAGCAATTCATTCAGTTGTCATCTCCCCATATTTGTTCCACTCTGTTTTTCTTGGCTGGAATTAGTTGGTAAATGATGAGAACCATCCTGTACTTCCAGTTACCAGTTTTGCACTTTTGTGTGCTTACGCTGCCCTCTCTGAACTGTGGACAGCAGGGGTCACCTTTCTCTTGTATTGCTGTTTTACTGCTATGATGTTTATATAGGTTATTCAGGCTTAGGAGAACGACTTTAGAAGAAAAAGGCAGGAAGGTTACATAAGTAAAAGCATAAGGAGGATGAAAAAGAATGTGGAAAAAGAATAGAGCAGACTCTTAGAAGACTCATAAGAACCTAGAACTCAGCCAAAAAGTCTCTTGGTGCCAGGACTGCAGAGAGGTGCCAGCAGTCAAACCACTGTCAGGTCCCAAGCCCAACAGCTGCAGCAATATGGAGACAGTTTAGTACTAGCGCCAGGAAAGAGAGGACAGCGTGTCCAGCAACACCAAGAAGGTGGAGAGGCTGTCCAGCAGCATGACGGCAAAAGAACGGCTCATTACCACTAAACTTTAACTGATAGGATTTTGTTCACCTGAAAGGAGGGCAGTTAATACAAAAAGCTGTTTAAAGAGGCAAAGCAATAGTGCTCTGCCAACCAGACTTATCATGAGCACACAGTTTCAAATATTGTTTAGTCTACAAATTTGTTCATAAAGTGTGTGTTGCAAATATGTGGAGTGGTGGGCTATTCAGTGGTCACTCTGAATGGATAGGCTGTGAGTTGCTGGTTGTGAGATTTAATTGACAATTGTCATTCAAATATCTGGCTGGCATGTGTCAATAAAGCAATTAACAGTATTGATTTTGATCCTTAACCAAAGAAATTAGCCCATCAGAACGGAAGAAGAGAACTTAATAACCCTGCCTGTGAAATGAGTTTTCTTCACTTTCTCATTTACTTTTGCTGGAGCTAATGTTTTAGAAGTCTTAGATACCTTAGAGAGAAACCTTTGGCTCTTTGAGAGAACTGTGATGCATAGGTCTTACTGAAATTCTCTATTCATTCTCTGGATGAAGATGAAAGAGTAACCTTATTGAAGTCACTGCCTTTTGCAAAGTTGTTGTTGTACTCAGTAGTCTCTGCTATATGTGTGCATCAAGATCTTCCTTCTAAACATTTGAAAATAAATACATCAGATAAAGGAATGGTCAAATAGCTTAAGCGTAATGAAAACTGAGAGTTATCACTATTGATTCAGTACTATACATAGTCTCCTTTTCAAGATTTCCTAGCAAGGAAGATTATTCATTGGTGATCACATCTACAGGAGCTGTACATTCTTGGTAGTAGCATATTCCTCAAAAAGTCAAATTCTGGAGACTGACAGCTAATAGAATCCGCAGACAAATTAGTATCAAAACTGCAAATGGCCCAGACAATATTCTCCTGATCAGGAAATGTAGACAGGCTGAGTTCTGCGTGGGTAAAACATAATTAATACACATTGAAGCACACATGTGCCTCAGTAAGAAATAAAAACATTAAATGGTCATATGAATGCAGAAGAAAATTGAACAATAGAAGCACTAATAATTAATACTGCTTATTATTGCAGGGGTGTGAATGAGTTCATGGGTTTTTGCTAACTAAGTATAAATGAATAGAAATCAAGTGGAGAGGAAAGCCAGCTGTAAAATGCAACAAACCATAGTGAACCCATGAATGCACCGTATTTTGAAAATAACTGAAATTAATTGAGACTACAAAAGCTTCAAATGTCATCAATAGAACTTATATGAGACCTGTATCTCTTCATGTCAAGAGGGTCAGTGAGGAGGTAGAAAAAAATGATAACGGTGTACTCCATGTCCAAACAGCACTCTTGCGTCTTTGCAGAATAATTATTAACAGGTAAAACAAGAGTACCACTGTAAGAGATTTAATAAACGGCTTCATATTTATTAGAGAGGGTAATGTCAGGTTTGGTATACAAAGAATTTCACCAAGATCTACTTTTATCCCTACGATGCTATGGTAGCTACATCCCCAGTAAGAACGTTTTGGGCTGTAAAGGACACTTTACCTTAATCAAGAGAAAATAGTAACAACAGCTGATGACACTAAGCATCGATATTTTAGATTAGAATATATGGTAGGAAAGAACTGGGGATGAAAGAACCTACCAACAGGAGTCATGGATTTTCTGTCTCAGGACACAGTCACATGAACAGCAGAGAAATACATGCTTTATCCTAACACAGGTAAATGTCATGAGGGTTAGCTAAGGTTATTAGATGAACTGCTGTGGAGTGTTAGAAGCAGAAATTTGGGCCAGAATATCTAACAGGCCTTCTTGCTTAAATAGCCATTATTAGCTGCATTTCCAAAATAATTCAACTTCAGAAAATAGGTTCTTAAAAATGGTGTATTAGTGGCCAAATTATGCTGAGGATAAATTAAGCTGAGAAATTTAAACATGCCTATACTGCGATCATGAAGATAGAACTAAGAGAAACATTTCTGAAGAGTAAATATAGAGTGAATGTTCTTCATAACTGCATGTTATCCCAAGGTCTTAAAAAAACATAAAACCTCATCTGTATGTCCCATGTGAAACTACATGCAGGATGATCAGTTCCATAAACTATCATCTATTTTGCATCTCAAAATAGGATTGCCCTGCAAGGTACTGCGAAGGTAATAAGTGACAGATAATGTCAGAATTGTTTAAAATGACAAGAAAGAGTAACCTGTTGGATAAAAATATTGTGATTGCCTGTGGCAGATTTAGGGCCAAGGATTCACTTGGATTCACTTCCACAGGTTTTCAGCATGTGTTTGAAATTAAGCAGGTATTTAACTGCTTGCCTCAAGAGAATACCTAATAAATAAGATGATTTCTTTTTCAAGGACTCACTAGGGATTTGTTTGTGGTGGATACCAGAAGACAATATTTTGCCAAAATGTAGTGTGAGTTGAAAAGTTTATGAGAAGGCTAACGGGTTAGTGAAAAAGATTATCCTTTAAGTATTTACTGTGTATAAAAGGGGCCGAAGAGGGAGGTACTTATATGGTAATAGAGAGGGAAGTACACTTTGTGTTAAAAAATTATACTGTATTTCCACACTCACTCTTTTGAGTTGTAATTCTTGGAGTTGATGCTTGCTTCTTTACCGCTCATAGTGAAAATTAAAGGCACATAGTTGATAGGTTCTTACAGAAGGCTAAACTTTCCTTAAAGTCATCTTCCCAAAAAGAGTTTTAAAACTCTTCTGGCATGACCACAAAATCAAGTGAGAAATGGCAAGAAATTGTCCACTTTCAAGTTTTGTCATGCAAAACTTCTGTCTGAAGAGGAGCTTCTGAGTTTGTCTGGCTTTGCTTAGTTTTTATTGGCCACATATACCACACCACTACATGGCTGGTCACCTACATCGATCTAGAATGAAACAACCGGTATGTTGTTTCAAAACACCAACATCCTGTTTTGTGTGAAATTAGTTGGAACAGTTTTCCCAAGTCACCCTTAATCAGTTACACATCAATGTCTATTCGTTCTTGTTTACTACTCATACAGGAGAAGAGAGCTTCCCATCATTGTCTATGGCTAAACTGGATATTAATTCACATTGAATTTCCCTTTGGCTTGTGTCAAGAAAGAAACTTATACTCACCAACACAATTCTTTCCATCTGCATCAAGTTCATACCCCTCATAACACTGGCAGACGTAAGACCCAGGTGTGTTCACACAAATCTGCTCACAGGCATGTTTCTCCACGGCACAAAGGTCCTGAGCTACAAAATGTAATTGCATGAATATGAAATTCTCTGACCTTCTATAATGCTGAGGTAGACTACAGACCAAAAACAAATGTCAGGAAGCTATGAACAGCTCTTTAAAGATGAGCACAGATCATACCAATATTCTGTCAAACAGTGCTGGAACAATCACTTAAAGCTGAGGAGCTCATTCCTTTAGCTGAAGATAATGCCTAGTGATGGGCCAACGGTGCCTAGTAGAGTTGTTTGACTGTATGCTTCTCTAAAATATTTGAAGGGCATTCTTCAGATTTTTTTGGGGGGGAAAAAAAGGTGTTTATTTGTGTAATTTTTTGTCTTTTTTGCATAACCCTTCTAGATAAATGATGATGAGGTTGGAAAGGGAAAGAAAGGGAAAACACATCAAAATACTTGGGGATATTTCATTTCTGAGCTTTGTGATTTTTTCAGTTTTGTGCAAAATACCATAGTTAGTTACCCCTCACAAGCAAACAATCTCATTAGAAAAACTACTACAACAAATTAGGCCAGTTCAGCATCTGGCCAAGTGAAACACATTGAGCTTTCTTTTAAAGCTTTCTGAGAACCCAGTTTCCCCAGCGAAATCTCTGGAAAGCAGAGTGCTTTGTGATGCTCACGATCAGCACAAAAGACTGCTCAACACATAATGATCATTTACAGTTATAAAAAAGGCTTTTGGAACATGTTTGAGGAAACTAGCCCAGAAAATACAAATTTTCTTTTATAGCTGTTTGATTCATATCAACCAGCATGATGAACAGTATAAACAACTGTTTAACTTGTTCTGATATAAACACCCACAAACAGATCATTTTCCAGCTTGTTTAAGCTACATTTCCTCTTCTGTACTATTTTGTATACTCATGTATAGTTTGGACACCTCTAGAAAAGAATGGAAGAGATTAAGTTAAACAAACAAATTAAGTGTAATAAGTAAAGATCAGCCATTATCTGACACAACCACTCTTCTCTAGAAAAGTTAGACCAAACTACATGAAAGGAGCAACCTTTCATTGCAAGTTAAAACAAAAAATATTTTTTTTTTCCCCCTAATGTCTTTCTGGAAGATAGCTGAGTTGGGTTTTTTTTGTTTCATTTGTTGGTTTTGTTATTTTTTTTTCACATGGAAAGCAACAAATCACAAGCATGGCAGTTTTCTTTCCTCCAATGGAAGGAAATATTTTTTTTCAGAAATAATGTTATTATGAAATGTATCAAAGAATAAAACTATCATCTATTCAAAAGAGAAATACACCTTTTTCTAGCCTGAAGCAAAGCTGTCAATTCATTGCCGATTGAAGCCACTTGGTTAATGGCTTTGAAGAACTGAAGAGGGATATGGTGTCCTCTCACACCATTAAAAAAAGGGAACAGGAGAATGAAAAAAGAGTATAAATTCACGTACAAAAGAATGAAAAGAGAGTATAACTTTGGATACATACCATCCATCTTTTCCACACTGTTTAATTTAGAAAGTGTTAAAATATATATGCAAGGAAACTATTTGATCATGAAAGAGCTGACAAATACATTCAAACCTTAGGCAAATACATCTGGTTTATATGGATCATATATTTCGCCAGCTTCAAGGTCAAGTGATGAACATGTCTCTATGCACTTGTGGACCATCAGCAGCCAGTGAAGTGCTGATAGGTTGTCGGTTTTTTCTATTCCCATGCCTCCCCTTATCTCCAGAAATAAGCTCTCCAGTTTGTCGATGCTTGGTCCCCTTTCCTCACAAATTCTGTAACTTCTCTGGACAGTTTTTAGACGTAGCGGTCTGACCTTGTCTGGACTGCTGCCATACCATCTCCCTCCTTTACCAACATTTGCATCATCCTAGCATCTTTAAAGCCAGTTTAATGTTTCTCAATATTAGATTTCCAGTGCTAATTGCTAAAATTGGTTTATAGTTTGGTGATTAGAAAAAAGTTTAAGAGAAGTAGGCTACAAACACATTGAATTACTCATTTCCCTTTCCTAGATTGCAATCTAGTATCACCTGGCAAGTGCACCGTCAAGCAAATCACCTGTGACAGCTAAGTGAGGAAAACTAATGTACAACTGAGTCATAGCTAAAAAAAGAAAGTAAAACAGTACAGCAGTGGGCTTCTAAAATTGATAGAAAAGGAGCATATTGAGGGCTACTGTGCATAGGTCACCTGTAGGAAAACTACACATAATTCCAAAACTCTCTTGGAAATTAATCTATAATTTGAAGAAGTGCAGTGCCCAAACTCTGAACTACAGACAAAGATGATGGAAATGTAACAATATACAGAAGAAGACACAATAAAGAAAGAATTTTTCATACTTGTAATTATATATTTTTGAATTGACTCTCTCCAAAAAATACAATTCTCAAAATCCATGTTAGGAGCGAAGATGGGGACAACATGTGAGAGGAAATAAAAAGAGAGAAATTTTAACTTTCAAATAATTTCCAGAAAACTGAAAGCAAAATATTTTTTTCTTAAAAATTCTTTAAGAAAATTAATAGCATGAAGAGGAGTTAAAAGAAAGGTTTAAAAGAAACAAAAGGTTTAAATGAGAAGCATTTTAAGAGAGACACAATGAAAAGAGTAAGTTAGAGAATACTACTGAAATGTGATTACATAGTTGGAGCCATCATTTGGGATTCTGATCATCCTCTTTCTGAAGAGCTATAGTAAATAGGCAGAAGCAGAGAAAATAGGCTGTGTGAAAAATTTTTCTTGTCACTATTCTTGTTTTGGCTCAGCTGCTAAACCAAATAATAATCAGGAAATATTTCAGATTGGATTTATTTTTTTTGGGTCTTCTCAAGGAAACAAAAACATGATTAAGGTGTTAAATTTGCTCCATTTAACACAAAATATTCCCCTAAAATCCACACGCATGCATACGACAAATGTCTACAGTTGGTGAAGGATGCTGGTGAGAAGGACTAGAAAACAGAGATTCCTAAAAGTAATTCATGGACAATACAGGACAAAATTCATGGACAATACAGGGCAAACCAGCTCCAAAGCAGTGTCTTGCCGTAGCCCAAAGGGCCTCAGGATGCTTCCACGCAGGAGCAAGAATGCTCAGATCACTCAGGCACTGACATTCTTTTGTTCCCATTCCTACTTATTGAGGCTCTGGCTGCAACCATGTGTCTCACTGCACATGTAAGGACTCTAATCTCCAACTGCAGTTGCCTCAGCTACTGACATGCTCTTGCTGTTTCAGTGGTGATTAAACATTTGATATAAAATATAAGACTAAGCAAGAGAGAGTAAGAACCTGCTAATCCCAAGATACCTGATTATTTTATCAGACTCTCCCAAGATGTGGAACATGTTAGCTCAAATACAAGGATAGGATTTGAGCCTGCATCCTTCACCTTTAATTCTAGATTATCAGTTGTGAAGGGTACATCCTACACTCTCACCATGACTTTCTCCTCCAGCTTTTTGAAAAGATGTTTTCCAAAATTTCTCTTCTGGCTAAAATCAGTTTGGCAAATTTCATTTGAATCCATGCACTGTCATGGGATAAAAAACTGCATTTTTAGCAAGTAATTACTTTGCACAAGTAATTAGGAACAGTGTTACGCAATTTCCTTAAAAATAATGGTGGATACAGAAATAAATTTGGTATACCCATCTAATGTGATCTGCTGTTAATTACTAGGAAACAAGCAAAAATGGACAAAAGAAATATTGCTTACAAAGATCACAGTTAAAGTGAAATACCATTTGTTATTATAAACTATGAAGGCAATTACTTAAAACTGAAAAAAATTCACTCATTTAAAGAAGCAGGTAAGAGAGCATAAGCAAGACTTTTGAAAGTAATCTTCGAATGGTTGCAAACCCTTGTACTTCAGGCAGCAGTTAGGAAGAGCTTTTCAGAATGGCAAGTTATTTCACAGTTCTCTAGTATGGGATTTATTATACCTTTCTGTTCTATTTAGTACTGGTTGCTATCTAGACAAGTTACTAAAGCAGTTGGATTCACTTCATGTAAGATGATAAAACAGTTCTTTCTTGGATTGTTGCTTTATTGTTGAACTTATTACACCAATAAAATTCAAATACAATTTCATGTAGTTACAGTTACCTCTGCAGAGCTCTGTATAAAAATTAGCTTGATATATTCATAAAGGTTTGTAAGAACTTCATTTACACAAAACAAGAAAAAGCATTGCAACTTCACCTTTTCTGACTTTTCTGATGACTATCATTAGTTATATGCTGAGTCCTTCCTTATGAGCCCAAAAAAAGGGTATGCAATGTTAAGCACTTTTTGAAGGATGAGTTAAGAAAGATAACATACTGCTGCAAGTCTTCTGATCAGCATTCAGAATGTATCCCTGTTTACATCTGCATATGTAGGAGCCAGGGGTGTTTATGCAGAAGTGATCACAGCGATGCTCAACTGTACTGCACATATGGCGTACTGAAAGACAAAAAAGAGTAAAATGTTACTAACTGCTCATCTTATTTACTTGTGTTCACAACTGAAAAAAAAACCTACTAAAGAAATTTAGAAATTTCAGATTAAGTGTTGACAGTAAAAACAAAAATGGAAGCTTAAGCCTACAAGACTGTAAAAAACCCAACCTTAACAAACAAGGCCAATGCATTTATTTCTCAAAAAAAGTAGGAATTTCTGCCTGGTTGGATTTGGTGGCATGTTTTGGACATGAAATTACATATGGAATGGAGATATAAACAAAACAAAAATGTCCAGTGGAGTATCTGAAAACACTAATCGCCTGGTGGTCCCAAGAAGACAATGAAACAAACTCACTGCATTCAAATTTAGAAAATAAGTGGAATTTAAGTACAAACTGCTCTAGAGGACATTTGGTTTCTTGAATGAAGAAAACCACCACAGAGCACAATGCTAAAGAAGAATGACTAGAAAACGACCTGATGAAGAATCTTGCTTGCTTAGTTATTAATGTTGAGGAACATACAAGCAACACCTGACACTGAGGCCATGCATTTCCAAGGCTCAGCAGGTGAAGCTGAACCGAGCTACACTCCAGAGTATAAATCCTTCTGAGACTATTTTTAACCTCTTTGTAGTTTACGTCTCTAATTCCAAGTAATAAAATGCAATACACTGAGATAGTAAGTAAGAAAAAAACCAGTGGTCTCAATTCTGTCAAATTCATTGCTGAACTAATTTTCTCTACTTCATCTCCTTGACATTTTCTTTTCACTGGAGTATTGACTGTATGTAATTTGTATAATATATAATAGGTGAATCACTCCCCAGAGAACATTGTGTGGAAAATAATCTATTTTGCTCACAAACAATTAGGAATTGATGTGCTTAGCATGTAGTATGTGTGGTATTTGTGAAAAAGAAATGTGGTTTTGGGATACATACTGCCTATGTGGTCTTTGGAATCGTTTCTAGAGTCATGCATTTGTTACTAATATACAAACCACCACAATTCCCAAATCTCTTAATCAGCTTTTTGGATCTCATAATTTTCTGCCATAATAAATCTCCTGAAGTACTTTTACTTATGTGAACACAGACCTGCTTGGATTTGTTGTCTTTTCATCTTTCTGTCACTCTGAAGTTTATGACTTCAGATACTTTCTAAACAGAAGTTTCCTCTTGGCTACATTTCACTAGCTTTCAACATCAGGTATAGCTTGTTATGATGAAAGAAGCACTTTGAAGTATGACAAATGAAAAATATACTAATTTCAGTAGTTGAAGCATCAGAAACTCTTAGCATATACTAATGCTATAGAATATGAATCTTTAGAACATTACTACACAAACAAGTCAGCCTTCCCATATCAAAAAAGCATAACATTGCAAAATGGAGTACTAAAAAATGGGGAAGGGAAGCATCATTCAGCGATAGGCTTCCCAGTAACTCAGTCCCTTCTGAGAATATATCATTACCATCTGTTATCAGTCTTCTTATATAGTGTCACATAAAATTTCTTCCAAAGTGTCTCTGTTGCACCCATTTCAAAGAATGAGCAGTACTCTCGTTGTCAGTCATATTTCTGTTGCAGGAGGTGTCTGGTGGACACAGCCAGGGACTGAAGTAATAGAAAGGGTGATCTCATAGTTAAGGAATTTTAATGTGAGCCCTATGAATTAGACTTTATCTCTGTCTATGTCACAGAGTCCTTATTTGATTTGAGGCAAACCAATAATATCAGTATCTTCATGCAAACATCAACCTTCACACTTGATGTGCTCAGGCTCTTATAATAACAGGCTCTTTATAATAACACTTAAATCTGGATTTCCAAGAATTCAGGGCACTCTCAACTGCACGTGAAGACTGTAGAGCTGTGACTGGTATGTTATATTAGTCTAAAAATACTAAATGCTCCATAAAATCAGTCCAGGGATTGTGCTGAGTCAAATATTTGAAGTTAGTGGGTGACCTTTACATTCTTAACACTCTTCCTTCAATGTAAAATGGAGGTGACACCACTATCTACTTTACATAATAGTAATAATAATAATAAAGACTTTATTTACTTCTGACTGCTTCATCCCAACTTCTTTCTTTCTCACTCTTCTTCCATTCAATCTCTACCTCCTTTCCTAGATTATGTTCACATTTCTGTTTCTCTTCTTAGATTTTAACTCGTCTCATGCCTCTGATTTCCCAGGACACCATTTGCTTCTCTTTTACCTTGCTGACAGTTAATAAAAAGAAGCCCCTGGGATCCCCTGGCTTCAACTGCTGTTCCTGACAATTCTAAATCTTTAGCAGCCAGAGGCAGGAACCGTAGGGAAGTTTTGACTTAGCAGAGGATGGAGCACAGCCAATTTATATGGATTCTTCTCAGAATATAGTTGCTGGGCATTGAGCGAACAGCGATTACTTTGGTTTTTATTTTCCCCACGGAGCTTCATCGCTTGGCCAGCTTTTTCTCTTATCTTCACAGGACCATGAAGACACACTCCCACAGACATCAGGGCAACCCGGACACAAGGGCAGCTCGCGTTCCAAGGTCTTTTCGCACAGTGTGAGGCCCAGCAGGACTGTAGGCCAGGAGGCTTGACCAGAGGGGTGCCTTCAATTGCTCTAGCAAAGAAACAAGGTGTCCAGATGTGCAGCTCAGCTACAGTGATATTGCCTCTGGATCCACGCTGGGGAGGACTTAAAAAAAACAACTGCATTTCCCAGGAGGAATGCAGGGGCTCCAGGAAGCAGAGGCTCTCTGGACGTTCAGCAAGCTGAACACTGCTTCGCAGCCCAGATGCAATAAAGTATTAAGGACTCTATCCGCAATTTGGACTCTTAAATTGAAATCTGTAAGAATCTATCAGCTTAAATTCTCTCTTGAATATGAGCGTGGTTTTTTATGTGCTGCTTTGGACCTCACCTTCAATTCCTGACACAGCAAATGTCGTGGAGGCATTCCCTGGGAAAAGGAGGCAGCAGCATTCCTTGTCACCTCCGTACTCCTCCATCTGCAGGGGGGTCGTTTTATTGAGGATCACATGTATTTGGATTAAAAGTGAGCTATAAAACTCTAATACATTTACTGGACACTGACTAGTCAGAAAAAAAAATGAGTAAGTGGTATTTGTACTGGATTTGTTTCTAAAATGCAATTAAGAAATCCAATAAAATGAAGTTCTGAAGCATGTGCTGTTCTGTTCATCCATTTAAACTCAGTCCATGTTTAGTTTACTTTTTCTTGATTTTAAATGTATCTTACTACGCCAGCTAATAATACAGCAAGGAATAAACAGGAAAAAATCTATTATCTGATGAATGTCTGTGATGGTTGCTTGTGCTGATGCAGTTCAGCTGGAGCCCTATTACTCTTTGAAACAATTTTGAAAAAGACCAAGTAAGGAAAATTCTCCACACTATCCTGACAATAAGCCTCAGTTCTTTTCTGGCAAAAGCATCCCTAGAGATGAGTGAGTATTCAATCTCACCATGCATTCTTTTTCTGGACTCTGCTGAAAACTATTCAGCTTCATGACAAATCTGTATGAAGATATTTTGTATTTATCTCAGGAAAAACTAAAAAAGAAATTTAAATTAATTACATAGATTGGAATAAAATGAATTATGTATGCCGTGATATTTGTAAAAGGTAATTTATTACCAGAATTACTACAGATGGAAGTGATTTCTCTGTTGTAAAGTAATAACTATTAAAATAATATTTACTTTATTTCGTAAATTAAAAATATCACTGTAATGGCATTTCCTAACTTTCTGTATTTAATATGGATGGAATAAAAATACTGCCATATCTCTGTGTTTCACTTCCAGTCACAAAGTATGTGCAGAAATAATTGTTTGCATAGACTTAATATGTAAGATTTGGAAGAAGAATCCATGAACTCCACAGATTTTTTTTAATGATGAAAAGATTGTTTACGAGTTTGAAGTTTCAGTACTAAGGGAGATCACATTTAAAAGCAATAAATGAATCAACGATATCTAATATTCAAATAACAGAGGGTAGAAAATTTAATGCTACTGTGCAATGAAGAGGAAAATCATATATGCGTTTGCCTCACTGCTTATGACGACTAGGAATTAGGTCACATTTTATGGCACTTAGCAGTAGAATTAGTTTTTCCCCATATGTGTGACTGCTGTTCTGAATGTTGTCTGGCTAGTGTTGCTTTTTTTCAATATATATAATATAACAGCTAAGATTCCATGTCAAAAAACATGTTTAACTATGATGCACACGTTTTCTGTGTTTTACTTTCATCTGTGCATTCAAATATACAGATAAAAACCTTACCACAAAGTTTAGTCTGGAAGACAGAAGTCAGTGTTTCAATCTGACTGAAATTAGCAACCAGAAACACATGCTCTTCATGCGGTTCACTCCCGATGGACTTCAGTGTGTTCATATCTACTCTTCCCACTCCGATGGCAAAAATCAGGATTCCTGAGTTACGTGCTTTAGTGGCAATCTCTGACACTGGATCCTGAGGCCTCCCATCCGTCACAATCATGATAATTCGAGGCACATTCTGCTTCAGAGGTCGAGCTCCCTCTGACTCTGAAAATGCGATGTTGACAGCATATTGAATAGCCAGTCCAGTCATGGTGCCAGTTGCCAGGTGCATCATCCTCCTCACCGCTCGTTCGATATCCTGCTTCCTCCTGAAGGTCTTAAGCGAAAACTCCTGCTTGACTGTGCTGCCATACTGAATCAGACCTACACGGGTGGTATCAGGACTGATGTCCAGAAACTGCAAAATGGTTAAAATGAACTCCTTCACTTTTTCAAAGTCATAAGGACGTACACTGCGAGAGCTGTCAATGATAAAGACAAGGTCCAGACGTTTGTTGTTGCAAGTATTTCCTGGAAGGCAAAAAGCAAACAAAAATTCTTTACAAGAATTTCAAAATGCAAATTGGTTCAGGTTGACCTGATGTCTCAAACATGCTGTCTAAACAAACACCCTGACAAGTACCGGGAAAATACAAGAAAAACAGGAGATGCCAGAACTGAGGCTACTTGGGCATATAAATTCAGCCTCAAGTAAATAACAAAAGCTGCCTGTTACATGATCAGAATATACATGTAATTACTTTTTTATTTTTGGTGAAATCAATGCCCAGAAACACAAATGGCTCTGGAATGAGTAGATACGTGTGCAGCATCCTGTCCTGTCACTGTTGTTGAGATTTTGGCCTCATATCCCATGCAGGATGGAAAGCTCCTGTGAATTGCATAGTTACTATTTGAGCCGGCCGCACCAGGATGCTTTTTGTGGTAGTACCTGAGAATTCAGAAATCTAACACTCTGATTGGACAGGGTAGTATCAGTCCTCCATTGCAAACAGGGAAAACTGAACACAAAGAAATTCAGGTCAAAAGCATCTGTTAATTTCAGTGACCGGTATGAGACGTGAAGAGACAGATTTTTCAGGGAACTTGGCATGAAGCAGCACTTTGCGTGTAAAAAGTGCAGCTTTCAATGATGTCAACTGCAGCTGTGAGTGCTCAGCACTTCTGCAAATCAAACCCCATGATTTCCAATGCATAATTAATGGCCATCTGGGAAAAGTTTCGTGTGTTGGACTAGCTCAGCATTGCACAGAAATCCTGGGACTGCATCAGAGCGAAAATCCTGCTGTCTACAGTGGCACTCAACTTGGCCAAAAGACCACTCATATGCTTCCTGAAATCTTCTACTTCCGCCATCAGCAGCAGTTTGTGGTTTTTTCCTTTTTTTTCCAAAAGCCACTGAAGCAGAAATACCACAGGGTATGTCTGTATCTGACAATTGCACAGGTCGTCAGACCAAACTACCATGGATAAAGCCAGAAGTGAAGGCTGTCTGTCTTCTGGGCATGCTACAAGCTTTCTGGAATTCTGAGTACCTCCTCTGGCTTCTGCTCAGCATCCTTTTATCATAGACTCATAGAATCATAGAAACATAGAATCATAGAATGGCCTAGGTTGGAAGGGACCTTAGAGATCATTTAATGAGACATACACAAGAGCTGCATGATGAGAATGGATAAGGACTGACCATTCACAGAAAGCCAGCACATGGGAGGCTTAAGGCAAGCAAGGGGACATGAGCCACAAGCCTTGTCACAGAAGGTGGCATACTGCAAAAGATTAAAAGGACTTCAGAGGACTTAAAGGGATGCCGGTGAAATCAACTGAGGTTTAACATTTGTATTAAAGATACCTCCAGATTAGGAAATCCCTGAGCCATAAAAGCATGGCAGTTGGGGGAATACCTGCAAGTGGTACCATCTTGTCCTTAAACTTTTTCATACACACGCACTTTTGATGGCTGTCAGAGACAGGATGCAGAGTTAGATAGACTTATGGCTCAAATCAGTGTGTTCGCTCATGTTCTTCAACTCCTGTGGCTATGAACAAAACTGTGAGGTAGCTGGCTGCCCGTTTGTCTGCCTGGCTTGAAAGAGTAAAGGTGGCAAGAATGCTGATGAAACTGCAGTGGTGTCATCTTGCTAAGCTGAGATACCCCTAATCAGTAATGTCCCTTATTCCCCAACCCAATTCAATTCCCAGTGAACTCTCATCCACCTTATGCACCGAATGAGGCAAATGCTCAGTGGAAGAGTAGTATTTGACTGTAAAACTAAAGGTCATGTCATGTTGCATGAGTACAAGTGGGCCAATCAAAGACTCAACTGGAAAAACATCTGTCTGTAGACAAGCCTTCACACGAGTTCAATTGCGACTGCTGATGAATGCAAATCGTGTACTCCTGCCAAGGCAAGGGGTGAGAAAGATGCCTGCTTTCACTTGTTAACTCAGAGGCCTCTTTCACAGATGACCAAGAACATTTGTGGGCGCAGAATAAAAATGCTCTTTGATGACAATAAAAATGACTGCCTGGATTTATTCATGTGTAGTCTACAGTATGGCTTTATTCATAAGGATAGGAATATGCTTGGGTTGCTTATTCTTTCAAAAGCAGAGGATGCTGAATGCAAGCCAAATTGAGCAAAAACAAAATTCCAGTTCTAATGGGATACAGATACTCGGACGTAACTATTTTCTACCTTATTATCTTAGTGACATATCTAATTATTAATTGTCTTTACTAACAAAACATGAAACATTTAATCATGGTTGTAATGCAAAGATAATGCCAAGACACAATTTAGAGGAAAAATAAATACAGAAAAAAGGCTAAGAGTACATGTGTTTACATGAGAGGAAGGACAGAGAGGGAGAAGGGCAAAATGACTGCTCTTTTATTTCCCTTAAAACAAGTCAAAACTAGAGCTACGGTGTTGAATTCTTTTAATTTCAATATAAAGATTTGGATCCCAGTCTGAAGAGACTCAATGATGTATTTTGAAGTCAGGCATGAATCTTGGTGGGAAAAACTTGGACAGCATTAGTGAATCGTACTACCAGAAACACACCCCATTGTGCTAAATTATTTACAAAAAAATCCATCAGCCTGAATGCAATACAGTGTATTTCAAAACCACTTTCACTAGAAGAATTCTATCTATAGAGATACCATACATTCTCAAATTAAAATGTCTTTAAAATCTTCTGATTTGGTGGAAATTTTTAATAGCTTTGCAATTATTAAATTTGACTTAGCTGACATGGGCTCCATTAAAAATAACATGGAGCTTTTACTAAGAAAACTCCAGCCAGGTGTTATTTTGAGGAGTGGCAATCAGTAATGACTAACAGATCTGAACACTTAGCCCCTCAGATAAACTTTCAATGATACCTTTTTAGCAGCTGCATGGTTTTGCACTTGCCCTGTAAACAATAACCTCTTCCTCTAGCCAGCTCTCATCTCAAACAGGGAACTTTCTCACAACTTTGGCAAACATCTTCATCCCCAAAAGTAATTCCCTTTCACTCTTCTTACGAAAAGTGACACACTTGTTGAAAAAAGCTACTCACCCATAAACCTGCTTCTAAGTCAGAAGAGGTTTTGTACTGCCAACACAAAAGTTAAAAAACCCCTCAGTGTACGTTGTGTTATCCAAAGGTAAGGCCAGGAGAGGCAAGAGAAGGACAGACAGGGCAAGAGAAGGAAAGGTCAAGTCAATAATACACATTGTCCTCCCCCACTCAATACCTAGTTTGTCTGTGAATAACAGTTACACTGATGCCACCTTTGCAAAATTAACAATTCAAGGAAATAACAGTTCTACTTGGAAGAAGTCAGCAGGGAGCTGGGATCTCATTACCAAGAGATAAATAAAACAAAGCTTAGAAGAATATTTCACATTGAGCATCTTAATTTTCTCTACAGCTGAAAATTCTATTGAATTATTTTCTCTGATCCCTTCAGGTTTCCTTCTATTACTCTCTCAAAGCAAATTACGCTCAGGCCTGAACCCCAACTTCTGCTTTGACGAAGCTCTCACTGCTTTAACTTTGCTCACCCACACAGGCTCTCTGTCTGAGAGTGTGTTTGTACCCTCTCAGCTTATTTCTACCTAATGCTACGTTGCCTTAATATAATTAAAGCAGCATCAGCGAGTTTTCCTGGGCATCAGAGTGAACTCTTCTAGGCTGTTAAATCATTAGAATAGTTCCTGGTATTGTTTGTCCTAGGACAATGAACATTTTCGCAAACAGTCCTCAGGCATGATATGGGAAGTAGCTTAAGCCAGGGACCCATCGTAATAAGCAATGTGGATGCAACCACTCTGTGAGCTCAGGACATTTAGTCAGGACATTTGGACTCACTCTCTCAGAGAGCAATCTAAGACACAAGCTAAGCTCAGAGGCCAGCTGGCCTTCATCCACATTATTAAACTCACCTTCCTGTGAAAACAGAGTGGCTGTACGCAAGCTGCCTATGGGGAATAATCCCTGTCCCCCCATGGCCTCTGAATCACACATGGGGATTGCCTGGGGAGCGCTCATCACTGTGGGCCAGAGACAGCTCCAGCAATTTAACAGCAACAATAATGGTGGAGTCCCAATGACCAAGAATGTCCCCTGGTGCTATTCAATTTCCTTAAACATTTCCATTTTGGGATATTCAAACTGAACACACTCAAAGGACCCAAGTTTTTGCAAGTCAGCTTGCTTGAAAAGATTGATTCTTCAAAACTAACTTAGTTATTTTCTATTGTTGTCCTACATCTTTATGACTCAATATTTTTCTTTTTTTTAAAAAAAAATCTGGTCATTACTTATTTGGTTATGTAGCTCTTTATCCTAATACAAGAGAATGGATAAATGTTAAGGAAGGCTATTGCCATATGCAAAGCAAAAGGAGGTTAACTCAACTGGTAAATACTATAGCAAAGTTAAGACGTTGAATAAGTATTTTATAACAAGTAAATATTAGTTTCATGAAGATGTTTGCTATAGAGTAAGACATTTTAAGCAAAAAAGAAGGATGAGAGCAGTTAAGAAAAAATGAGATCATAGAAAAATTATTGCTTGAGCCAGCAAGGCATTAATGGCAATTTTAAGACCCAGTATTTTGTGTTTCTTAGCTCACCCACAGTAATGTATATACAAAAAAATTACATGTCCTGTGACTCTGCCAGCAATAACACCAGGTTTATTTTTAGTTATCTTTGAGTAATAGAACAAAAGTCTTCACTCAGAATTAAAGAGGAGAAAACTATTCTCCCAGATAGCACATATAAAACTTCTTCCTAAAATTCTCTTCTTTCTTTGCCATTTTATTATTTCATTTTCCCTCTAGCCCTCAACCTTACTTGTCTCTATTTTCTTTATAACTTCTTTCTTTATCAATCTCAGTGTAACTCCTGCCAAATTTCTTTCAAAAAGTATAACCTTGCTGGGTGTCAAATACTTGTTCTTGAAGTTGAGAATTCTGATTTTCCCTAGCTAAATATGCAGCCAGGAAGATTGCATTTGATAGATCCTCAGATGTTTCCAGAAGATTTCTTAGTTCATCATGAAGGTTTCATCTTCTTACCACACGCTAGTACAAACAAAGAAGACTCACATTTGTGATTCATTCATAAATACACCAAGCGTAAACCACTTGGATGGGAAGAAAGGTATCTCTACATATTGCCTACATACACCTTTTAGGAAACTGCAGTAGCTTCATGTGCAAAGATCAAGCATGAAGTACATGGCAGGGAATGTAATGCTGTTCATGTTTGGAAAACACATTTTGTGGTTGTTGCCAAGAGTAAATGAAGCATAGTAGTAATTCCAAGCACTTCCTGGCTCTAGGGAGACATTTTGTGCAAGTTAGCTTTCACCTCTTTTCTTTTTTCCTTATTTTAATTCAAAGAAGGGCAAAGGATGCTATGGTGCATTTCAAATATAATCTAGTTAGAAACATTAGGAACTGTTCCGTACCCTTTTCTTGGCATGCATACGTGCTGCACGTGATTCTGTAGGTGACTCCACCTCTTGCCATCTCTAGGACTGACCCTGAGTCCAAGACCTGCCCCCGAACCCCCTGGTCCCATCCCTGCTGAGCCTTTCCCCAAAGTCATAGGCCTCTGGCCCTAACCCAAAGATTTATTATGAGTTTGGCAGCTCACTCATTCCTCCTTACAAATTTCTTCATCTGGGAACACTCTCTAAATGTAACACAGCCTCCAGACATTTCTTTATTGCCTCTGACAAAATCTTTTCTGAACTTCCAAAATTTCTGAGGGAACTGTACAGCGGGAGGATCTTGTCCGCTGACTTCCATTTCCTCCTACAAGCAAACGCTTCACTATCAGTCACTGTGGGAAGGTCCATTACCTTGTTCTTATTTCACCTCACTATTTCCATTCCTCCTCTGCCATCCTTTCCAAAAAACCAAGGTCATTATTAATATAAAGTCTCTCTAATTTCAGAGTCCCAAAACTAACTCCTAGTTTTGCTCCATTTCTGGTGCTGTCTCTTGCATGAAGCCAGAGTATGGTGTGGGGATACTCTCAGGTTTCACAGCTCTTTTTGCCTATTTCAGCCGTGCTGAGTTTCCTGACAGGAGTCAAACCTGCCTTCATGGTCAGGAGGACCAGGGAGTGAGTTGCTTTCCCTTGCAGGCAAGGAAACACCTCAACAGATGGATGAAGCACCCCGATAGCCCCATGCCGGTCCTGGCAGCATCAACATCTACCCAGCACTTCCTGACGGGAATAAATGTTTTGTGCTCTCAGCTGCACGTAGCTCGCACCCATGAGAGAGGAGGAATTCATTTTCTGAGCCATGATGGAGAAAGCTTGTAGTACACACAGTTCATGCTACTTTGAATCCGGTTCTCACAGACAGCCTGGAGGCATTTACTCTGTCTGGGACTGTCTTTTCCTGCACACATCTGTAAAACAACAAATCACAACCATAGCAAAAAAAAAGGTGACTGCATGGGAGAAGATGATCTTCATATCTTTCTGCTTGAACATCTGAAACTCCTATCTTGCCTGAGGTACTCGGGGCAGTGTTGGAAGGACACAGAAATTACTAGAGAAGCAACAGATAGAGAAAGTAAGTAATTGTTAGCAGCAGCATTGAAAATTCAGTGAAAAAACATGACCTTAATGAGTTTGCACTGTTCTGCTCTCAAGACATTAGCTTAACATTTTTAAAACTTCTATCCAGACTTAAAAATTTGCCCATGTCTTTGTATATGGTGAAAGCTGTTAGCAACCTCAACATTACTCACTGATCAGCTGACCTGGAACTAGGTACTTCTATCCATCAGTAACAATTGAAGTATTAGACTCTTCTCCAGAATAGTTTCAGAAAGAGCACCACGGAATAGTGCCATATAACATTTCCCCTGCCCCCCAAAATATGCTGGGACATCACGCCTACTGGCAAATCATTGACTGTATCACTTCAGCAGTACTTAAATAAATAGGTGGTGTCTTCTAGCTTCCAAAGCAATTGAAAAGCATATTATCTTAATTCACAATCGTGTCTAATTACCCACCCATGCCTATAAAATGAAAGGTTCATTAAGCTATGCACATGCTGTTTCCAGGATTTTCAAGTTGATTTTGCACACACGTACTTTTTTAATTATTCAGTTCAAGTACTCACAATGAAGGCAAAACCACCACATTTTTGACCATTCGTTGTTCTTTCTTTTTTGCCTGGTGTTCCTCCAAAACAAAATACAGAGTCAGCTTTGACAATATACACATAAAAACAGTTTGTAATTTTATCCAGTGAGTTATTGTCAAGGCAAACTCTTTGTCAGACAGAAATGGTATTTCACAGTAATTTGTGGGGGCCGTAACAAACAATTTCAGAAATAGAAAGAGTGCTCGCAGTTTAGTACATGACTCATATTTTTCTGTACAGCAGATATTCTTTCCTCCTTGTGGAAAATTTACAAATCACTTGAAAAAAAACCACAGGAAAGGAAAAGGGAAAAAAGGGGGGAAAATAAAAGAAAACAAAACAAAGAAAAGAGAGAAAAGAGGAAGGAGGAAAAAATAAAAGGCTTTGTTAGAGCAATTACTTACACATTAAAGAAATACAAGCAAATTTCTTGTGCTGCTAGAAACAGAATTATGTCCCATACAACATTAATTACTGAATTGCGCTCTAAGAGGCTTGAAAGCAAATGCTATTTTGATACATTACTTGAAAATTAATAATGAATACTAAATATGATAACTAGAAAGCACAACGTTGTTACATGGTGAAAAACCACTAACGCGGACCAAAACCCAGCCTTTCCGATCTCCGTGCTGTCTGTAGACGAGCACACTCAGAACAGGACACAAATCCCTGGGGTGTGTCACGGTCCCAGCGAGCCCTCATTGCTCATTAGTTGGGCCTGCTTAAGGGCTAACAGCTTCTGCAGGGAACAACTGGCTGGGCAGGGGTACGATCGCTGCCCAGCTCTCACCTCCTCAGACTCCAGGACCCCTCTTAGGAGCTGAGGAGGCAAAGCCTCAGCACAAGCCAAGGCACTGAGTCTCAGAGTCACAGAAAGAGGGTCTCCCACAGTGCACAAAATGCAGAAAGCTGAAAGAGTGGGCTGGTCTGAGAGAGTGCAATCTTCCTGCTACTGTTTTAGATCCCAACCAGTAGCTAATGGACAACAGCTATTGCAGGGGAGAGGCCAACAGCTGGGAGGTTAAGATGAAAGCTGAAGTTTCAAGACTCGGCATGAAGTTCCTGGGAGACCTCTCAGCTGTTGAGACGATCACTGCTGGGAAAACAAAGCACGCAATTGCCAATATCGCCTTGACACAACAGCAATTGTAAGATGTACCTACACACCGCAGAAGGAAGGAACAGGTGGCTTCACAGAGTTTAAAATACTTTGCTATCTCTCTTTCCAAATAGAACACATCTCTATTTATATAGCAACTTTATGTTTTAATTAGAGTCTAAACTGATATACATTTGACTACCTTGTACCTTTATAAAAGTTTGTTTAGGATTTTGCTTATAATTAACTAAATACATAATAACTCAAAATATGTAATTTGCAAGTTTTTCCCACCTTTATCTACTGCCTGGAATAGTTTTGATCTCCCCAAATACTATACCTGTATAGTATGTCAAACACATGATGTAGTTATGAGACAACGCAGACTTCAGTTACAGTAGAGTCACAGAAACATAGAATAGAATCATCAAATGTGCTGGGCTGGAAGAGGCTTTTTAAGGCCATCTAGTGCAACGCACCTGCAGCGAGCAGGGACATCTTTAACCAGATCAGGTTGCTCAGAGCCCCATCAAGCCTGACCTTGAATGTCTCCAGGGATGGAGCCTCCACCACCTCTCTGGGCAACCTGTTCCAGTGTGTCACCACCCTCATTGTAAAGAGCATTTTTCTAATTTCTAATCTAAATCTACCCTGCTCTACTTTAAAATCGTTGCCTCTCGTCCTGTCACTATACAGCCTTGTGAACAATCCTTCACCAATAAGTCCACCTCACATGCTGGAGGACCAAAAAAATTGGCAGAGTTGCATTTATGTGACACTGTAACACATATGCACATATGCTGAGGCTGTGAATGAGTTTCTCAGAGGAGTTACCATCCTGTGTTGGCTCAGCAGTCCACATTAGCAGGATTTAGAGATCTCTGGCCAGCTTTTAGTGTTTAAACCAAAAACCAAACAGAAATCTTACTGGTACTCCACAGAAGCATCACAGACCAGACTTAATGTTGCCACATATTTTCCCCTCAGTTTTGCATCTAAAATTGAAACCAAAAAATGGATAATCTGGTAATGTTCTTGAGTCCTCAGGTTACATGCACACAAGTTTAAGAACTGGGTTGGATATAAGAATATTTGGAAAAATTTTAACTGTCAGTTATTCATAAATGTAGTGAGCACTCTATGTACTTCACATTACTTCTCTTCATATCATTAGTGGAATCATATATATACAACGAAGAGATAAATCATCATATGTTTTGTTGTAAAATATAATTTAACACAGACACGGAATTCGCATTTAGCAGCAGTTTCTACTGAACAGGAGCCAAGTACATTTCCTTCTCAGCCTCCTTTCCCCTCTCTGTTTCACTTTTGTGCAGTATCAGTTAATCTCTTACAGTTTCTTTCTTGCTGTATCATATAGTATCTAAAGGAATGAGGAATGCCCCCTAAATTATCTTTCCTCCTTGCATAAATAGTTATTTTCAAAACCAGGTAGGCACATGGTTTATATTCCTAAGGTATAGAAGGAATGTTATTGCTTAAAATATTATCCTACAACCTATTCAATCATTCCTATAAATGCACTTGAGCTTTCCAAAGAAATAAGCTTGTGTGACATGAAATACATTCTCAGTTTACAAGAACAGAGCTCACCAAGAAAAAGAAAAAAGGCAACACAAAACCTTGTGTTTTTTCCAGTGTTGATATTTTGGTTTCACAGATTTATAGATTGTTAGGGGTTGGAAGAGACCTCAAAAGACCATCTAGTCCAACTCCCCTGCCAGAGCAGGATCACCTACAGTAGATCACACACAAACGCATCCCTGTTTTGTTTTATAATAAATGATTAAGATGCAGTAGGGCTTAAGTCCAAAATCCTCTCCACCAGAAAAACCACACATCAAACACCAAAACCAGCTACATCTTCCAAGGACCGGGCACGGGTTGTTTCTGAGGAATCTGCTGAAAGGTGCTGAGGACCTCTGACAGTGGCCTTGAAATGACAGTATGGAAATCACCCCTCTGCACGCAGCTCTTCATCAGTCCATTTCAGTTATATCTGAAGGGAATTAGCTACATAATTTTATCATTATAACCATGGAGCCAAGTATATTTCCATTACTGCTTTTCTTTTGTATCCAAAAAGCACTGCTAAGCTGGCAAAGTGTGCTTTCAGCGAGCTGTGTGTAATCTAAGCAAG
>NW_009721580.1:0-13230 GCF_000703405.1 Apaloderma vittatum | reverse complement strand
CAGCAGGAACAACGGTTTTGTCAGAGAGCTAAGTAAAAACTCTGGAGCTCTGATAAAGCCTTTAAAAGAGAAGATTCTAAGACAAAAGACTAATTTCCTTCAAGGAACCAGGGTAAGGGCAAAGATCCAATAATCAGGATCACATTACAGATGAGGGGAAAGAGAAAGCAAAATTCAGTTCATATGTCACATAAGGGGAAAGGCAACCACCCTCTGCTACAGGAAAGACAAACGGACCATCCTATTTCTTTCTGCTATTTTACAAGATCTTGCAAGACTATGGGAACAATCCTTTCAATAATACACCTACATTAAAACAATATTTTCCAGCCATCTAATACAAATTCTGTTACTACAAGAAATCCATGTATACTTTCTATCTCTGAAGCAACTACACATTCTACAACTAATACGCTGCAAAAAAAGATTTAAGAAAATGTAAGCAAATTTAATTAAATTGGCACAATTGACAAGTTTTAAATACTTTGAAGTTTGATTCAGTGTTTAAAGAAAAAACTGTAAAGCAGTTTGGTTTTAAAAGGCCACACAAAGAGAGCTGCAAGAACTTTGTGTCCAATTAGTTCTTGCACAAAAGATTCCAGATCTTTACTGGAAATTATTATCTATAGCAATAATAATATTAAACAACAATACATGATGCAAAGATCTGACAAATTAACACATACTGAGGTTTAGAAAAGACTGGGGATAAGAAAAACATAGAAAAGACATAGTTAATTTCTTCTGAAACCTTCATGAACATGCACAGGCTATTATCCCTAACAAGACAATTAAGAAATCTATGAAGTGTTAGTGCATGGCTGCCAAAAAATTAAATCACCCAAAAGCTGGATCCCCAAGTACTTCTATCTCTATGTGGACAATCCCACAGGATTTTTCGTCCATTCCATTTTGCTAATTTGAGTTGTCAGTTTCCTGGAGCAAGGACTTTTACTTCTATACTAGTAGTATTTTATCAGTAAATAGTTATCACAGTAGGACACTTTTGTTTTAAAAACTGGTAAAATGAAGAAAAAAAGAATAAAATTATTTTAACGCTACTAATATTTACGTAGCATAATCCTTCATTTTAGTCCTAAAAACACCCCTTGAAAAAAATCAAATCCAAATGTGAGCTTTTATTATTTTTCCAGGTATCTGTTGGTTCTTTGCAGCTATATTGCTCACTTTTGCCTGCCAAACACATCTTTCCAGAACAGCAGCGACTGCCATTGCTGCTACTATATAGAATATACATATATAGAATGGGACAGCTTCTAATCCCTGTTAAAATGCTGTAATCCGGGAGTGATTTTATGAAGTCAATAGACTCAATGTCACCAAGATCACGGTTAGACTCCGCTCTTTCTCATTTCTTTTAAGGAACATTACAGCTTTCCAGCAGAGTGGCACACATTTTATACATTCTGTTCTTTACAGAGGGGCACGTTTCAACCGTGCCACTGTTTATATGTGCTGCTGAATCAGAAGCACGTGACCTAATTTACTGTAAGAGAACACGAGGCCCAAGAGTCTGACTCCAAACTGCCACGTACCTTTACGGGCTGGACCAGAGAATGCCCCAAGTTTCTTGCATCACTTAATGTCTTGAAAAGGTTCTTGCAGCCAGAGCTGCCAGAATTGTTTGCATCCTGCACATGCTAAACTCCAAATGCAGGGACCATGAATCACTTGACTTTTCAAAGAAGAAAGAAATAACTTAATCTACGTCTTCTGATTTATATTGAGTGCCAATTCTTTTCATCTATTTCCCAGTATTTAAAATATGAAAAAGAGGCTATAAAAGCAATTTAAAAAAATCATAGGGAAAAAAAGCAAGCTGAGAACTGTGACACCTTCTAGTTTCTCCACTTAACACCTTGCTACTGCATTTATTTACTAGAGAGACAGGTAGTTTATTTCTTAAAGTAATAAGCTCACTTAATGTTATTTGCTGGGGTCACTAAAATATTCAGGAGAGGCTGCTATTTAATGACATTTCAGAATTTAGGATTTTAGAAAGTTTGAGCGTCTTGCTGAGTAAGGTGCGAATGTGGATATTCTTCTTTGCTGTTCTACATCCGTGCTTTTTGGTGGACTAAATCTCCAGCCTTCAGTTGCAGAACTGCATCTATGCGTTTTGAGAAAGATGAACAATAAAGGCAAATCTGTTGTCATTTGGCTTAAATTTGTTCTATAGAGATTGAAAAACAATGTTTTTAAGTTAACAGAGGCCAGATTGTGAATGGTGCTTTATGAAATTTTACATATTTAAGAACTCGGTTTGGTGTGGAGAAGAGTTTCACTGATACAACTCAGTGCTCCCCTCTCTGTCACCCATCCTCTCAAGTTCTGGCTTGCTTTCTTCTTCTTTCCTCCCAATACTTCTTCTGCAAGACATTTCAGATTCCTCACATTCACCTAGGTTAGGCGACCTTTATGGGGAGAAAGGCCACTTAATCTCTCCCAGTGGCTGGAGAGAGAACTATGTGACTGTTGATAGGCCCATCCCTAATGATGGGCCATCACCAAACTCCATCCACGCTATGTTTTCAGGATCTGACAATGACTTTAAACAATGAGCAAAAGAAAATGATTCTAAGTCATAAACTCTTAGAAGATTAAGTCGACAACCAAACTGCGTGATGACGCACAGGCAATGATCAAGAAGAGAGAGATGAACCTTATATTTTAAAATATGTCAGCCACAAAATAAAGCTGCTAGATCATGTCCTCAGAATTTTGACAAAAGAGGAAAAATGAGTTACTCATTATAAATAAAACTAATCTGACAAAATGAGGCAATTAACACCAAGTAATGTAAGGCCAAGTCCATTTCAGTAGCCACTGACTTCAATCCTCCTTACGCGCAGCACATACACATGGATAGATAAAATTTGCTGGCATGATAAAAGGCAGTTTTGACAGAACTTCCATGGACCAATATGCATTTTCTCTAAACAGTGAAAATAAAGTGTTTTTCCAAGAAACTCTCCTGTAGAAATATTTATTTCATACCACTTATGTAAAACAGAACTAATACCCCCAAAAGTAATCACCTTGTTTCACCAGTTGCTAACTGTTCAACAAACCTTCTTATATTCCTGTCTGCAAATGACAGTCTCCTTTTTATCATACACTAACTCAGCACGGTTTGGCCGGCTGGTTCATGCCTTTTATCATTTGTTATATGATGTGGCTTTTGGTGGTGGGGTTTGAGGGGTTTTTGTTTATTTTTTTTGTAACTTACCTAGTAGAGATTGTGAATTAACATCCCTTCTTCGGATGAAATGTCCTCCAGGGAGATCTTTGGCCATAACACAGAGAGTGGAAAGCAGGGTATGTCCAAACAGCAAAAAAAAGCATGCAATCATTTTCTTCATCTTCAAGAAATAGAGGGATATTAAAGGATGTGAAACTGCAATAGAGGAGAGAAGGAGATGAGCTCTTTCATTATACATAAAGGTACACCATAACTATGTCTGCCACCCAGCCACACCGCTTCCCTCCCATCATGTATAAACATGCAGATATACCGGCATGGAATAACACCAACAGCTTCAAGGAAGAAGATCTACCTAACAAAGAAGCAGTTAGCAGATCCGGTACAGTGTTTATAAGTATTGTTAGTTCAAGTTCACAGTTAACATTTAAAATGTATTGACTTTTGCAATCATTCATAATTATTTTTAAAATAAGGAAAGGAACTTTGTTTCAGTCAGCCTGTCAGCATAAACAGGTTTGAGGAAGAACAAATATATTTTTGTTATCTACTCAGCACTCTGCAGTATTTTTTTCCAGAAGTTTAGTGATTCTTACAGTCCAAGGGATACTTGCTTCAAAACTTTTTGGAGAATTAAAACAAGACATGGGAAATAGTCCAGAAACAACAACTATAAATGAGAACTGGCAACAGCTCATGCTTCCTTTTCAGAAGACTGTCTATGGTTGCTACCATGAAGATAACAGTGGAGGATGAATCTTGTTTATTCAAGGAGACTTCGAAGACTGAGCTTGCCACAGGTTATGGAGGTTTTGTCACATGCAAGGGGAAACTGACAGGCAAAATTCCTACACTAAGAGGTGACTCCTGCCCAGGAGTTTGTCAGCGCACCATCAAAAGCCATGGCTGGCTCAGCCCACAAACAGAAAGGTAAGACTGATGTGCTAAAGGTTCAACATTATCATGTCCCTTTTTGGCAGGCTTCATAGAATCATAGAATCACAGAAACATCAAGGTTGGAAAGGACCTTAAGGTCACCAAATCCAACCTACAGCCCTACACCTACAGCCCTACACCACCCTAACACTAAACCATCTCCTGCAGTGCCACATCCATCCGGTTTTTAAACATATCCAGGGACAGTGACTCCACCACCTCCTTTGGCAATCCATTCCAATTCTTCACCACCCTTTTGGTGAAGAAGTTTTTCCTAATATCCAATTTAAACTTCCTCTGGTGCAACTTGAACCCGTTCCCTCTTGTCCTATCACTATTCACTAGGGAGAAGAGGCCAACACCCGTCTCACTACAGCTGCCTGTCAGGTAGTTGTAGAGAGTGATGAGGTCTCCCTTCAGCCTCCTCTTCTCCAGGCTGAACAGCCCCAGCTCCCTCAGCCTCTCTCCATAAGACTTACCCTCTAGTCCCCCCATCATTCTGGTTGCCCTTCTCTGTACCTTCTCCAGCACCTCGATGTCCTTCCTGTACTGTGGAGCCCAGAACTGCACACAGCACTCGAGGTGTGGCCTCACCAGTGCCGAGTGCGGGGTCAACAATCATTTCCCTGATCCTACTGGCCACACTATTCCTAATACTGGCCAGGATGCTGTTGGCCTTCTTGGGTCACCTGGGCACACTGCTGGCTCATGTTCAGCTGGCCATCTATTAACACCCCCAGGTCCCTGTCTGCGTGGCAGCTCTCCAGACACTCCTCCCCAAGCCTGTAGCGCTGTTGGGGGTTGTTGTGGCCAAGGGGCAGGACCCGGAATTTGGCCTTATTGAAACTCATGTGACTGGCCTTGGCCCAGCGATCCAACCTGTCCAAATCTCTCTTCCTCAGACAGCAACTCCTTCTACCTTCCCCCAAAACTTTGTTGTTGTGCGTTGTGAAGACAGCATCTCACAGCAGTTAGATTCAGCCTTGGAACTGGTGATATGATGAAGCTTAGTCAAGAGGTGCCCCAGGTGCACAAGAATTGGATAAAACTACCCACTTTCACAATAAAGACCTGCTTTTCCTGAAACTGAATGGAAGCTTTAGAAGCAGTTCAAATCTTAACAGTGATTCTTGGTTAAGTAAATAAGGTGTTTGAAACAATTTAATAGGCTCCTAAACTTGATAAGCAGATAGAGTCACAGATTTGTAACAGAAAGCAACTAGATGGCCCAGGTCAGAAAAAGAATTGATTTTTTCCCCACCATGAGTATGCACTGGCACAAAAGAAAATACTGAGTAAGTATTTTCTCTTTAATAAGGAGATTTTATACATTATTCTTCAGTCTGTCCCACACAACCATTACATATTGATCTATTTTTCTGTCTATTCATCTCTTTTTCCTTTTGTGTATCCTACTCAGTATCCCTAGATGTGAACATAATGTTCTGATGTACATGCCGGAGAGCAAAATGAACTGAGTCCTTGCACTCAAAAATGTTCAATATTATCCAGTAACGGGCAACACGTGATTTAAGAACATTAAAACTAGAAAAGAGATGTAAATAGTTGTTGCTTTAATAGCAGCCACAAAAAATCACTTCCTGGAGCCCCAGCAGCATGGACACCTGGATGGTCTTACTGGAAGAGTATTTCCAGTGCTCTAGTCAGAAAGAAATGGACACTGCAAAAAGCACACACCACTGAAAATGGGACAAAATTTTGCTGGAGATTACTGATGAAAGTTTTTCCCAGGTTGTCTCTCCACTTATCAGAACATACAATAAAAATAGGGCTGTGCAAGAGGTTGTCCTCTCTCTCTCTGGCCTGTTCCTTCGGTACAAAAGGCAAATGGACCTCAAGGATACGTGCTGGTTCTAGCACCAGTGTTTTAGAAACACAGAAGTCAAGCTCAGGGAGCTAAGGAGCACAGGGAAATATGCTCCTTACAGGGTCGACACCTGAACCAGGCATAGTTTGTTCAAGAGGGCTGTCTGGCTGTCACCTGGTTATCAGTGCTCTAACTCAGCTCTCCTTCCTATCCATCCGAAAAAGCTGTGAAGAACAGGCTAATCTCTAAGCAAAGCTATTTTACCTCTTCCTGACAGCACACTAATGGAGAAGCAAGGAAACTGTGGCAGAGCACCTGCACAACATGTTGCTGAACCACTCAGTACCAGCATGACACCAAAGGAAACTGTGATAAAGAAGTGAGTCAGGACAGTCCTACCAGCTCTGAAAAGTACCCCCAATGTTCTTACATTCTGGCACTTAACATATTTTATACCTTTGTAGCAATTTCGGTATTTGGTCAAAATGTCAAATTCACTACGTTCATAACGGTCTCCATGCAACTTCAGAGATAAGAAAAAAAAAGAAAAAAAGAAAAAGCTTTGTTTGCTGTGAATTCTGTTTAAAAAATGTTTATATTGGATGTAAACATCATATGATTAGCTGATCATATGAACCAAAATGCCTACATAAGAATTCATAAGCTGTCACCAAATTCTGGAACGTATTAAAGCAGTAAATTTTCAATTTCGTATGATTTTGCCAGTCCCTTTGCAAAGTAGGAGGGGTACTAAAGAAAGAGAAGCACTGAATAACAGTGCCTACACTTCTGGGGATCTTTTAATTCAAGCTTAACATAATTTCTGCTATTCAATAGTATTCCATTTTGATTCATAAACCTTAGATTCTTAGATCTCAGTATTTAACCAGAAAATACTTACTTACAGTATACAATATACACAAATATACAAAATACACAAATATAAAACCTACTTACAGATCTTTAAAAAAGTAGTAGTTCTTTACAAAAAAGATCCAACTCTCATTTTAAAAAAAAAGATTATCAACACACTCCTACCCTCACAAACCTTTCTAAAATACTACTTCAAAAGAAAGAAGTGTTTAACAGATGAGCACTTTAGTTACCTCATCTTACAGATTTTGATATAAAAGGTAACCTAAAATAAAAGTTAAAGTGAAACTGCATCTATTTTTAATAAGAAAAAAAAAATGTTCCCAAAGCCAAAGGCTCTGCATGTGATAACAGATGCTAATGATCGAAGCTTGCTGCCACTTTTTCATCCACACCAAAATTTTCCGTGCCATTTTCTTGAGGTGAAGACAGCCTGGACTTGTGTGCTTTGCTGTAGCTGAAGGTACATACTTGTGTCCACTGCTGCTTGTATATGTACATAACCAGTTTGTGTTGTGGTTCTACATCTTCTCCACACACAGTCCTCCCACGGTTCCCTGTTTATTGCCTGGGTTTTCTGCAGAGTCCCCTGTCTTCACTCTAGAAGCTGGATGGTGTTCGCTGTGCCACATTGGGTATTTAACACCTCATTTTCCCAGCAGGCTTAAGCCAGGCTGCTAGCACAGCCCTTTGTATCTTCACTTTGCCGGCTAACCCTTGCTCTACCAGCTGTAACCACATTCCCAAAGTACCAAACTTATAGACTTACATATTTTTGTGGCCACCCGAAAAATGTTTCAAGCGCATCAGTTACAGCTGTCACAGCAGGAGCATTCAGTGTTATACCACCAGGAGCCAACTCCCCTGAGCAGACCCAAGACCAAGTCAGTGTATGACAAACACCCCAAACACCTCAAAAGACAACAGGAGGAGGTGTGGCAATCCATGCTGCTCAACCAGATTAAGCATCAAACGCATCAGCTTCCACTGTTCCATTCTTCTACCCATGAAGAGAGGAAGAAGGGGTCCTACGCAGGGCTTTCACAGCAACCTTTCACAGCACGCTGCTCTGCTTGGACATGGGAAGAAGTTCATAACGGGTGGTAACTGCTGCTCACAGAGGTGCAGGGCTGCTTGCACTATCTGCAGCTGTCTTGAGACGGTTTGGTATAAACAAGGAGATTCCCCTAGAAGATGGAAAGGAAATAGACAGGGCCTCTTGTTCTTTTCAGGCCTCCCTTGCTCTCTAACTGGCTGCCTGTTAAGAGCTAAGTATTTCCATGGTGTTTTCTTACCAATTTTGCCTGTGCTTGCTTAGCTATATATCCCTGAAAAAGCTTTTCTGAGGCACTATTACAGATTTTCAATTTTCATGTATTACAGTGTAAGAATACTGAAAAATGAAATTAGGACTTCAAAATACCTATTTCTTCTGTTGGACAGCACTCCAACAACACAAGCCTGTTTCTACCCTTTCAAGTATCTTTCCATGAGAGTCTCCTCATAAAGGACTGATGGATGTTTTGGACAGAGACACTACAGACCATTCAGCATCAGTGGTGATATATCAATGACCTTCTCCACTGCATGGTGTGTGTTATTAAGATTCGTCCTCTTCACTATGATAACTCTAATAATGTCAAGGGAGAAGTGATGCTCTGTGACACATGCTGAAATCAGTGTCCTCCCATCTCTTACTTCACTTTATGGAAATTTCTTTCACACAGAATGGGGAAATCCTTCCACTGGCCTGGAAGGCCACCTTCTTTTTTCATTCAGGTACCTTAAAACTGTACCTGTCTTCACTGGGCAGATCATGCTGAAAGAGAAACTGAAAAATCAGGGTAGTAATATGTTTCAGCTCATGCCTCCTGCTCTTCTGGGTGGTCTCCTTCCTCATCTTGTGGTACAAGTTCCTTTCCAAGTCTAAACCAGAGACATGACCTCCACAAAACCCTACATCTCCACCTTCTCCAGTGGCCACTAGAACTGGCACAAGTAATTACATGGAACACCAAATTCTTCAGTAACTGCAGATAATACCCCCTCTTTTGAACCCTTTATAAATTCTCATTATAGATGGGAAGGAAAGGGAAGACAAAAAGAGTCCCGGAGGCAGCAGTTATTACCACTACAGAGGCTGCCTTCAGCTTTCTTTGATAGTTAAGAGACAGTCATTTACTTTCATTAAGCTGCCAGCAGATCTAACTGTAGTGTTTTTAAGCTATAAAGAACATAATTGCATAAAAGGGAAAACATGCTGAAGTTCTTATTATCTACCCATTTTTAAGATAACAGGAAGCTGTGATCAAGTCAAAAGCTCTTGCTGAAATTAAAGGAACTGCAAGTGATCTATGTAAGTCAATAAAACCAGTATCTGTCCTCAAGCATAGTGAGTTACTTGGGAAACCAATGAGCTCTTATTACATGAAAGCCACAAAATATCTCATCCTCAATCTCATCACCTCAGAATTTTTTTTTTAAATGACAGCAGGCACTGTAAAACCCTGTTAACTATCAGTTACAACATGTTCCAAGGTACTTCACTGTCCTCAAGCTGGTACATGCATTATTCGTCCATTACTCATTAAAAGCACTGTGTGTGGCATGGACATCAAGACACAGAGTATTAATAATTTCCTCCATCTTTCTGGACCAATTACTGACACAGGCATTTTCCAGTTCTGAAAAATAGCTATAGAGCCCTACAGAGTCCAACATCTTAAGATATTTGTCCCTAGCTCAGTGGGTGTTGTGTGGGGGCAGCTGACCACGATCAGGAGGATGATAATTAGCACTTCAGCAAGAAGCAACACCTTGCCTTCATCTAACAAAGGAGCACTTTGCTGTCACCCTATGTTCCAATAAATGAGGCACTGGATTTTCTGTGACTCTTTGCTGCACAAGGAGGGCTTCAATAGGCTCAGCAGCACAGGACAGGCACAGGTCCCCTAAATCACAGGTGTCAACCGCATCTCACCAATACAGTTAAATGGTGAGGAAGAAACTTGTAAATTCCTCATCTGCTCCTCAACCTTGAGGACAGGCACTACCTGCACATGCATCTACTCACCACTTCAGGAAGTCCTGCAAAGCAGCAGAGAGGTACTCCCTCATCAAAACTTCCTTTGCCTCCTTTCAAGAGGCTAACTTTGCCCATTCGTGCTGTCAGCAGTATCAGATCAATCTGGGAAACCTATTACCTAAAAGTTGGTTAATATTTCAGGTGTATTCTGAGGCAGACAACCCAAATGCAAACAGCTTTTACAGTAGCGCAGCAAGCCACCACAGTAACAAAACTGTTGACTCGATAACATCAGTCTTTATGCATCTCAAGTAATGAGAGTCCAGACAGTAAGAGTAACCCTAATCTGCAGGGGGTTTAGGACCAGAAGTTATGTATACTCCAGCACAATAAGACTGGGACAAATTCTTTCCATGGGTCCATGAAGATCTACTTCCAGACAGGAAGTTTTATGGCCACATGTTGTTGGTTTCTGTCTGCAGAAGCACACAATCCCAGCATGCGACTCCAATTTGCTGGTTCTAAACGTGTGCATGGCAATGGGGACAGGACGACAGCAATACATTCACAAATTCTTCCATCTTTGTTTCCCATGCTTTCATATGGTCCTTGTCCAGCACGTATGCCTACCTTGGCAGCTAAAAGGATATTCCAGTGCTCTCTGTACTGAGAGATGCCCCTGCCTTGTACAGCAATTGAGCTGCAGCTGAAAGAAACTCCATCAGGACCTAATTCTCCTGACTGCTGCTACAAATGCCCACAACTGAGTTGTATCCTGGACTAACAAAATCAAATGTGACAGTGGACTAAATAAACTTAGATTTTGAAACATTAAAGGGAAGAACCAAAACACATTGTAGAGCAGTTTCTAGAGGGGAGGTGATTGACATTTGGTAGTCAGCCAAACGATGCCACAAACCCAACACTGTATATGAGTACCAGTACGCTGGGAGTATCTGAAGGTGATACAGGATACAGTAGGGCAGCAACATTCTGGAAGCTGTCAGAAGAGCATTGGGGATGGAGGAAGAACGTCTAGTCTGTCCAGGCACAGAGGTCAAGTAAGCACACACGTCTTGATGAGTATACGCACAAGAACACACAGCTTATCAGAAAGGAAAGATCAGGATTAAATTTTCTTGTGAGGCATACATATCATGGTAGGACCTTTACACAACAAGCTCAGTTATTCTAAAGATCTTAGAGTATATGTACTACATGTATAATTAAATTTTCTACACCTCTAATGAAATAAAGAAAATTAAGGGATCTATTAGTTATTTTTAGGTCACTCATCTAAATTACATATAGATTTCCTGATACCACTGTTGTAAATCTAGTAACTACTGAATCACAGAATCATAGAATTAATCAGAAAGTACATCCATAGGTCATCAGACCCTGCTCAGAGCTGAAGTCGACAACCATTTCAGTAATTTCCGAAACTTGCCATATAAAAGTCAACCTTGATGCTGTAGAACAGTGCACCCATAGTATGGTTTACTCTGCATATTTTCCAGTGGTCACACAGCAAGCCTTAGCAGTGGGAATTCTTAAATTATGACAGCATCCATCTCCATGTTATGATTTTCCCTAGCTCCACTTGTACAATAGACCTTTTCATTATCTTGTTCTTTTTGGGAAGACTTTTTTGCACTTTCTGGTTCCAAATTTCTCTAGACATCAGAGTTTCCACGAAGTTCCCAGAAGAGTAGCATCCAACCATAATGATTCTATGGGAAAACTGAGAAACTTCACTTTTACCATGAAGATTAGATATTTATATGAGAGCATATATTATACAACATATAATAAATATGTGGGCTGCTTAGTTTTGTTTCTGTAAAGTACAGTCACAAACCATAATGGACTGTTAATTGCAAACAGAAAGGCTTTTAAAAAAATAAAAGTAAAGAACACCACAGTTCTGAAACCTATCTGCAAACCCAGGTTGAACCCAGTACCAGTATAAAACTGTAATTTGGGGATTAAACTCACTCCATTCCAAATACTCCTTGCTTATAAAGAAAACAAGAACTGATGAGTACACTAAGAAGCTTGTTAGTGATGTCCAGATTTTAATTAAATAGCAGCATTTAGTGCTTTACCCTCCCAGTTTATAAGTCATGGGAGAGTATTTAGATCTGATTAGCCTTTTCCTAGTTTGCCTGGACTGACTAAAACATCTTTTACTATTACACCTGAGTCCCAGCTCATGAGCACAGTGTGCATTAGTTTGCTTGTGAGAAATTTCTGTGAAATCAATGGAAAGACTCATATAAAGCAATTAGGTGTGAATATTGAGTGCAGGATTGAGGATCTTAACTGCAGCCTTGTGCAACTGAGTGCTACATTTTACTAAGATACATGATAAATCAGATTTAATTTCATTAATATAGTCGTAACAGTGATATACAGTATAGAAGGAAAAGTTTAAAAAATACATTGCATGAAGCTGACATTTCTATATGAGAAGTATGTAATTCAAAAATTATTTTCCAGATTTTGTAGGATTTAATGGAAAAACCATATGTGCATTTTATTAAGCTCTTAATTTTAGGGGAATTTATGATGGGATTCAGTATGGCAATTCCTTCCGAAGTAGTCAGCTGTCTGACAAGTAGCACAGCTACAGCATGTAACACAGCACGTCACCTTTTCAGATCTCAGTCAGGATCATTCAGCCCTTGAATGATCGCCCTGAAAGAAAACCCAAGCACTTAGGAAGCATTAGATATATCAGCAGGTTGCATACTTCCCTCTCAGCCCACACTAACCCACGCTTAAGCAGTGACAGCAGCTAGTCCGACACGGGAAGAACTGTCTTCTGAAACAGAAATACGCGGTCATTTTTTTACAAGATTAAAAAGCAAAACCCCGCAATTTTTACAAGATTAAAGAGCATCATCTAGACTGGGTTTCCAGGGTAAGGCTACTACATGTAGCAAACCGTTCCCTTCTCCTGCCATTCCCAGCAAACTCAGGAATCCCGGGCAGCACCCAGGCTGCCTGCCAGCGGTGACTGCTCCAGGGCAGGGCTACCTGCAGCCTACTCGCTGAACAAATGTTTCTAGGTAAAGTTTGGCTCCGATTCTGCATTGATTTAAAAATACAGTGGGGTTTATTTGTTTGTTTGTGGTTTTTTTCCTTACAGCACATACACTCTTAAATGGACTTCATGATCTTGGAGGTCTTTTCCAACCTTAACGGCTCTATGGTGAGTTACTGAAGCACGCAGAGGGAAGAGGTACGTGAGGGGGGTTGCTCAGACCCACGCACAGCCCAAAGGAAAGGGAAACGTTTCTCTCGAGCAGCAAAATACCCTCGGCAGGACCCAGCCAGCGA
>NW_009721579.1:0-17911 GCF_000703405.1 Apaloderma vittatum | reverse complement strand
ACCGCCGCCCAGGAGCACCCTCCTCCCGCGGACGTGCCGGGTTTCAGCAGCTGGGGACGCGGAGCTTAAGGGTACCGGGTGCTCTCGAGATCCGTGCGGCGCGGTTCGACCTTCGTTCTGAAAATAAATGGTCTAGTTGTGCCTACGCGCAAAGGTATCCAAAGGTGTCTCGGCTTTTGTTGGCTGTACCTTAGGGTCAGTGCTGGCGGCTGTTGTAATTTTAACTGTTTTGACAGATTTTTCCACCACAAACTGGGAGATGGAAAGTGCTGGATAAGGTAAGTCCTCTAATCGGCTGATACCCTGAACACAAGATAAGGGAAAGCACCATTACTGATGCTGCCTCGGAGTCTTAGCCGAGTCTTTCAGTGTTATTTTTGCCTCAATAATAAACAATGAGGTTGTTAATGAACAGAAAAGCAAAATAAGTTATTTTTACCCAGCTTTTAATAAAAGGATGCAATTTCAGTAGCTTTGGCTTTAACTGAATGTTTGACAGCATGTCTTGTAAGCTGCTTTTTAACACGCATTTGGTTTTATTTTGCAAATTGGGCACAGATTAAATCTCTATAGTCATTCATTCTCATTGCCCTAGTGGCTGCAAATGCGTAATCTTTTAAAATACACATGTCCCTTTCCTTTCATTCCTGCAGAACAAGCTCGACCCTGTTTCATACTTGTTGTGTCTTTAGACAAGTCACTAGGGCCTACTGCGCCCTGATTATTCAACACATGTTTTTATTCAGATATATAAGTTGAAAATCTGAGTAAATCAAGTACATTCACCATGACTAAGTTACAGGAATCACACTATTCTCTACCAGTGTAATTTAAGAGGAGATTAAGGGGAAACATTTGATATCACAAATCGCTGGCAATGCTGGGTATAATGGCAATAGACCTAGAGCAAGAAAACAAAGCATACTTGAAGATCACATTTTTATTATCTCTATTGCCACAAGTTATTATTTCCAGGATTTTTTTTCTCTCCTCTCCACTCTGCATCCTTCACCACAATCAAGGCCCAGTTTTGCTACCTCTGCATTCAATAGCAACAGCCTAAAATGTGTGCTTCATTTTACCGAAAGAATTGAGGGGTTTGGTTCCATTTTCCAGCTCTATGAAGGGGCACTGACACACACTAACCATAGATTACTGTGGTCCGAGGGCATCAAAGCTGCCTTGACTATTACTATTATCATCAGAATGAGAAATTAAATTTAATGAGGTACATCCACGACAACTGGTTTTATAATTTGGAATGCACCGGAATGACTGCTCTTCAAAATGTATTAATGGTGTTAATTATTGCCAGTTAATTATTGTCCCACATGTAGTGGTCTTTAGAGTATTTAGGATTTTTTAATTTCTCTGTACATATTTGTTTAAAGAGAGGAAGAAAAGCAAGGTAAGATTATAATTGCAAGGGATCATACTTAACATAAATTCACACAAATGAATTTTGGATCTTCCTACGTGCATGTGGTGGTTATTTCTTTCTCTGTAGACAGAGCTGTGTAGTATTTAAGTAGCACAGATAATAAAGATCAGTGCGATTCACCCTTGCAAGACAAATTGTGCAGGAATTGCAAATTTTTTTTGCTACATGTTACCCACAGAACATCAGACTGTGCTCCTAAGGCAGAAGCACCTTTTCCATCCGGAGAAGTGTCACGGTCTATGAGTAGAAACTCTGTGGCAAAACCTCTGGCTCACACAGCGGTGCACATACGGAGGGGGAAAATTACTTTAAAAAAAGGAAACGTGACTTGGCCTCATGCCAACATACAATGCAAAATCCCACTTAACGAATAAGTAACTAGATATTTCTAAGCTTTTCGGCCTCAGGAGACCTTTAAAACCCCAGGTACTCCTTAAGGGCCTGATACAAAGTTCAAGCTGATGGTGAGATTCCCTGCTACTGGCCATAAGTAAGGCAGAGACCCTGTAAGCATAGGACAGACACTGACTCCTTCAGACAGCGCAATGAACTGCCATTCTAAAATAACCTAATTATGAGAGAAAATTTCCGTAAAAGGCTTGTTTTATTAGACAAGACCTGTTAAGGAGCAAGTAGTATAGCACCTGCCAAAACGTTCTAGCAGATTTTGTGCTGGAGTTCTCATAGTCTGAATACCCTTACAGGCACTGGGAAGTAAAAAACTTAAGAAACTGATAAACTCATATTTGCACACTCTGACTCATGAAAAAAAACCACACTAGAAAGGGTGGAAGCCACGGCTATGGTTGGAATGATACAAATGGAAGGCTCCTTGGTAAGATCCTTTGCATGTGATAAAGACACCTATATTGCTATCTACACGATGTATCTCGAAACAGTCCACAGCAATCAGCAAGACATTATAGTATTTAGGTAACGCACTACATCAATCCTTTCAAACCTACACAAGTGACGGGGTTAGACACAAGATACATCCACCTAGATATATTTGCAGTATATTATTCTGCAGTTGGATTAGTGACATTTTTTCAGTGAAAACTGCTTCAGATACAAGGACCTCAGGCTCAAAAACTCTGCAGCCCCAAGAACTCACCCATATTTTCTATTATGTTATTATCTTGCATCACTTGCTGTGAAGAAGCAAGTCTGATCAGACAACAATGCCAGCTTTTGATGTCCACATGTTCACCAGCTTTACACTTCTCCCAGGCTACCCTTTGTGTGTGGGAAGAGCTTTCCGTGAATATCTGCACAGCCATCTTGCTATCCTCCTTTGGATTCCTCTGCAAAACTCTCTTTTCCTGTAAAGCCTGCTAAAAAATGTAGTGAGGTTAGACTGCTGGTGCTCCAAGGCAACTGCTTATCCTCTTGAGTAATACTGACTCATAGCTTTCTTGTCCACCCCCAGGATTCTGTCTGCATGCATATGTTGTGCTTTATGGCTAAACTATACACTCTTTACTTTTTAGACCATCTTTTTCTTCTTTATAGACTGTGTAACCAAAATTGAACCATGAGTAAATACACAAATTAAGATACACATACACACAGCCAGCACAGGGGTACATGTAATACGTATGGAAACACAATCGATTTGCTTTTAAAAACATAGTAAAGTTTCTGCTAAAAAGAGCTGTTTGTCATAGAGCCATTCTTCTCCTTTCCCTTTTCCTTCCTTCTCCCCTTCCCTTCCCTTCCCTTCCCTTCCCTTCCCCTGTTTTTTTTTTTCTCCTCCAATGAAAATACTGGAGGGTTTTTTTGACACATCTCTTGTGGTTGTGAAAGTTTATGACTGTGCACCACTCAGTTTTATTTAATTTTCCATTTCCTGGGTAAGGAAACAGAGAGCTTGAGCTGGTAACTATCTTTAACATCAGAGTCCAGCTGCCACTGCTCCCAGTGAAGTCTGTATAGGAAGACCAGAAGGATTATAAACACATTAGTAAGCCAACCATGAATAAATTAACACCTAAATTTGCTGACAAAGAGCTTGGTTAATGCAAACCTAAGTTTGCCTTGCAGGTTTCTCATGTCATTCCAGGACAGCAATTCAGTGGCAAGTTCAAGTGATGCTCAAGCCTCTGAAAACTAGGAAATTCCCACCTGAGGTATATTCTGGTGCAACACTAAGGCTGCACCTGGAGCTCGCAAATGCTCTTGGCATTAATTTGCAAGCAAATCTATTGTGCCAATGGCATGAAGACAGTAGCTGTGTGGGCAAAAGGAAGGGAGCATGTAAATCAGGAGACAGGTCTTGCTGCCTTGATTTAGACCACTATCGGTGGTGATATCCCCAACTCCTTTGGCTATAGACACTGCATGAGGGTGGTCTATGATGTTTATAGCGGGCAAGTGAAAGTCTGCATTTGTATCGGATCCTATAGATGCTCAAGCTCATCGTGAAAGAGGACAAAGAATCATTTCAGGGAGCTGCAGTGTAAACACAGGATTCCTCATTTTCTAGCACTTGCCTGGATGCAGGTTTTCCTTTAAGTGAGCTTTGCTAATGCTCTGAGATGCTCTGCTTCAGGAATCATGTGTCATGTATATGTATGCGACAGGAAGACTGAATCACTGATCAAACAAGGCAGAGTTCACATTGTACTGATGTATCTTAGCTCTGAGTTATCTGGTTCTCAGAGATTTGCATCTTACCAACATACTGAAAGGAAACAAGACTGGGCAACCAGAAACTTTTCCGTGCTGAATTGTGGGTTGAATTTTTTGGGGTAAATTTTTTTTCTGAGCTGAGGAAAAAAAAAATCTGAATTTTGTCTATTTCAAGAAATTACATGTGCAGCTGGGATACTATTGTAGTAGATACCAATATCCCCCAACCCTTCATCCTAGGTCTCCAAATAATTTAGAAAGTAAATAAATGTAATTATTATTGTCTTACAGGTAAAGAAACAGAGAACAAAAGAAGCAAAGTGATGTGCCTGATATTGCTTGAGGCCTGAGATGGAAAATTATGAATAAAATAAAAGAAAACACCCGAAAAGAATCTTCTGTGCTACTTTTTGCTGTCTGATGCCATTACATGTATGTCAGGTAGCAATCGAATGCATGATTCCATATGTGCTAAATCCAAGTCGTATGCCAGACCAGACCCTGCCTCCCTGTTAGATTTGCCCCTGAGTCAGTCAGGCTTTCTAGCCTTTCTTCAGCCCACACAGTATCCCTTCCCCACCCAGCCAGTCCCTACCTGGTAATAGCTAACCTGATTTTGAGATTAATATATTTGCATTTATTCACTCCTTCATTTCCCGGTCTACTGAGTTTGAATTTGCATCTCTCTAGGTCTGAGCAGATGTTGGATAGAATTAGCTCACACTCTTCTTCTGAGTCAGATATGAGTTATTCATATCCCAGAACACATCTCAGAGGGACAAATGGGACTGAATTACCACCAGACTTGCTTTTCCTTTGTTGTCCTCCAACATCAGTTTTACTTCCTTCCAATTGGTCCCTTACTATGATCCTTTCTCTTCATACTAAGAGCACCAGATCTCCGCATCCTCTTGCTCACCCATCTCAAACTCCTCTCAACAAGCTGCTGCATACAGCACTTTTAATTTTGTTTTCATGGACAGTTTTTGAACCTTCTTACTGTTTTCTTATACTCACATTGCATTTCTTCAAAGTAAAATAGAAATAAAACCCAAATCTTGGCAGAAGTAGATTCTAGCAACCTGTCTGCAGGCCTTCTTCAAAGTTGAACTGAACTTAGGTCAGATTCAAGAGTAAAGCTGTTTCACAACCCACGTGAACACTAGCTGGTTAGAAGTCGTCTTGGCCACCACATTTGGCCAACAACAGTGTAATCTATTTAGTCAGGAAGAACTGGGTACATGCCTATGCAGGCAGCTAAACTCTTTTTTTGCTGATGTGAAGGGTAGTAGGTGCCAGTGGGATGCATGTCAGGAGAATGATTCCTTTGGGACATGGCTTGTTAGCTGGTCTCTGTGACTGCTGGGATGTGCCAATTCTAAAAAATGTGAGGGTGGAGAAGTCAAAGGGTTACATCCTAAGAACTCTTTGTTTAGATAACCCTGTCTCTTTTAAGAAGCACACTTAATTTCAGGGTCAGCTACACTTTAGACCTCTGGAGGAATCAGTCTTTAGATGTGTGTATTTGTACAGTCTTTTGATGTCATATTTGAACTCAACTCAATCAGCAACTGTGTAATTACAGTCCATGCAGCACTGAATCCAGACAAATGTATGGACACAGCGGCATGACATTTGAAAACCAGTCAAATATTTGCAAAATATAGCAGAAGTCCATTCACTGAAGAAATAATTGAAATTGTTGTTCCTCTAAAAGTGGAGTCTAAGAATATTCTAAAAGAGTCAATGTCTATCTTACTCACAGTGTTAGAAAATGCTCTGAAGACTATGAGCAAGGATTGTGTAACAACCAAAATAAGGAGAACAAATGAATGATGGTTCTTGACATGTTCCAGCTTTACACAAAACTTTTCAGCTATTGAACTGTGAGGGAATCCAAAGAACAAAGTGTTTTATCTGAAATAAATGTACACCAAACTAGAAGGGATACAAATAAACATAAAAAACATGTACAGTCACTGAGGAAGATGGCGATACAGTATGAGTTATGAAATCTGACAATATACAAGGCCAGATGGTTTGTAATAGCAAGTATCAAAAGTTTAAAGAGCTGTCTGATCCAAAAATATTTTTTTTGTTTAATTAAATTACCTACAATGTGAAAGGGCAATTACAGTCCTAACGCAACTCCTGGCTAAGCTCATTGTCTTAATAATTTCCAAATCAGCTTTGCTCACTTGATATATAAATGCCCACTTCTTGGGGTTTTTACCATCATACAGGGCTTGAACCACTGGGTGCATGGTTGTGGTACAAATGTAAGCTGTATTATTTTTTAACTGTGGGAACAGTTAAAGGCTGTCAGGTATATTAAGAAGCTTTACATTACTGCATTTTGACTTCTTGGATTTGAGCACTGGCAACATTTCAGGTTCAAAGGTTTCTCTTTAAAATGAAATTTAATGTATGTAGACTGTGGCGTTGCCAATAATATCTTGAACTGACTGTGTTTTATTGGGTGATTCATAAAGAAAGTCAGACAAAGTATGCACAGTGGTATTGGAATGTGGGTGGGATCAAAGTAATGATTTAGTGGAATATGTTTGTTGAGCGCAGCATATAGAAAATCTTTCTGAATAAAGATTAATTTAGCCCCTGAGAACCTCAGGATATTTCCAAGTGTCCTTTATTCCAGTGAACCCCAGCAAAAGTACCAAAGCAAAATGAGAAAGCCATATTGCTCACCTTCAGATATCCCATTGGCAATGAGAATACAATCAGACTTGTTGGCAATAAAGGGCAGGAAAATTAACAAAATTAATAAAAATAACACTGGTTTAGAAAGACACTGTCTGCAATTCCAACACAGAAGAAAATCTATCCGTTATCAAACAGGGTGGCTGCAACATTTTTATTTAAATACGGTTTTGCTGTTAATTGAACATCCATAAGCCTTCTGAGTGAAGTTTGTTCTGATTGTACCTTTGCATGCATATACCTCACTCTCTCTCTCTACACTCTTCCTCCTCACATCTCTTTCCAGGCAGCACTTTCTGAGACTAACGAGTGCCTTGTACTGAGAACAAGGAGCTCTTAACACTGGGCAACTGAGTCCTACTTAGAGGGTTTCACAGCAGTACAAGTGATGATGTTGTTCTGAGTTCAATTATTCAAAAGTCAGCTGTTACATTTATAAAACATTTGTTTAAATATATTGTGTTCAATTTTTCCTTGGCACCTGATCAAGAATTAAATCTCTCTTTTTCTACACTGCTTGCTAAACAGTAGGAAGAGAGTAGTCTGCCCTTATCCCCGCTTTCTCCACTTCAGTGCACTCAGAGAGCATAACTACTTTGGAAGCCTGGCCATGCTTCCCCACAGGGCTGAGGGATGTCGTGGTCCCATCAGAACACCTCTGCATTTGTGCATACCCAGAGGATGGCACGTGCCCTACAATGCCGTGTACGTGCGTGGAATGTCAGGGAGCCAGAGGAGCCAGGCTTTCCCATTGCTTTAACAGTACCAGTGCCATTTTTCAATGCCTCAGTACGGTTCAGCGGCTAAATGATGTTATTACAGTGGTCCCAGATGTTTTCTTGGCAAAATCCATGCATTTTTGAGGTGGGACAGCTTACTGGAATAAAAGGAAAACTAGCAAAAGGAAAGCTGTGGATGTTTCGTAAGGCGGGGTTTTATAGAGAAGGAGACCACAAGACTCAACATTCCCACAAAACAGGGGCAGAATGGGACAAGGTGAAGTCTCCTGCTCGCAGGAGCTGGAAGGAAGAGTCTAGCCCTAACCTGAGTGCTGGAAAGGATTCAGTATAGAGAACAGTGCAGATAGAATGTTTTCATAAGGCTTTTTACCTTTGACTTTGAAAGTCAGTCTGCTGGTTTTCGAGACCTGCATATAGGAATTAATATTCCACAGATGCTAGTTAGTTCTCAAAATTTTCTATCAACTGTGTTATTTTAAGAGCATGAATGCTATTAACCCATAGGTTAATGGATCAGCTTTAAATAATATACTGCATCCTTTCACTTAAACATATTTTAATATTTAAATTGGATTAAATATACAGGGAAGATTTTAGTTCGTAATTTGCCTCAGCAAGAAATAGATTAAATAGAAGGTTGTGCTTCCTGTGGTGTCCTATGCCTACCCATTAAAAGTAAATCTGCATAGCTCTCAAAATTGCCGGGGAACAAAACTTCAGGATTTTAGAAACTGGAGAATAAAGGAAAAGTTTTTTCACTTGCAAAGTTCTAGTTTATATCCAATAATTATCTCATGATATCTTTTGGTAAGCAAACAGAAGAATATGCAGTGTAGAGCGTGTCAGTGCAAGTTAGAGGAGAGGCAGTGAAAATTTGGCTTATCTTGAAATAACAAGCTGTTAGAGCGATTTTGTTTCTTTGATCCAGAGACAGAGCTTCCATAAAGATAGAGCTGGGAGCAGCATGTCTTGCTTTAAGATAAGCTTTATGTGTTCTTATCCTCACAAATCTCTGCATCCTTTTTCTTCCACATTTAGCTATTTAGATGCCACTAACACAATATATGTACATTGAGTCTGATTGCTTGTCAGTTTTACTTCTTCCCTTGGGTCTGCATTTGGATATAAGTCTTTGAACACACACAGTGTCGTTTACCTCCCCTTTCTGCAGGATAAAGCCAGCTGGGAATTACTATTTTTTTCTTCTCATTTTCTGTGCAAATCATTTGGGACCCAGCTCTCCAGATCCTCTGTTATTGCCATAGGTCTGATTTCCCTGCCTTCCAGGTTGCTGTTTGTTCTGCAGCCACAAGCAAGCGCTACGACCTAGGTCACCGAGATGCCCAAGTGCTCCCATTTTCTGTATGGGAGCCAAAAAGGGCTATTTCCAGTCGAGCTCATCAGAGCTGTTTGGGAAGAGGGATTACAGTCGAGAAACATGCCCAGAAGTTCAGTGAACCATAGGAGCTCGAACAAAGTCCAAATTGTTCAGGGGCTAAGCAACTCCCTTGCTAATGAACACCTGGATCAGGGGGCTGGGGACCACATCTCCACTCCAGCCACCTGTTTACTGAAAGGATTTACTTGGCTTCAGCAGGGCTGTCTCAAACTCAGACATCAACCAGGAGTTGAAGAGTTCAGCAAAGAGGGGTTTTTTTTAGTACGTTCTAGCACCAAAATGAGGCTTTTGACTCTTCCTGGATTTTGACTGCATGATATTTTGTCTCTGTCAGAATGTCAGATTTAATTATTTTCTAATCCACTTTATCACCCTCCTGATATCACTAGAAAGATTATGACTGTGTGGTAGCTTCTCTCTAAGAAGATAGATCTTTACTTTACTGACTCCATTACTGCAGATAAATAGTGCCAGTTCTCCTGAACCCATATTCATAACTGACCTTTCCAATCACTGCTCTATTATCTTTATTCTCATCAGTTCTTAAAACTTTTCTTACTGTTAAGGTGAGAGATGTGATTTCCTCATCTACCTCATACTTGGTGAAGGTATGTCTGCACACCCTTAAAAGGCAGGCATTTAACTGCTCTAAAAAATAACATTTAGAGCCTCCTAGAGTACTGCAGGATCTTTGGATGTGATGCACCCATCAGAGCTCAATCATTTTTAAAGAAACCATGAGAAATGATTGAAGGGGAGAGCAAAAAATCTGCACTGATAAAATAAGCTGCATTGTCCACATTTCCAATTTTTGCTCTTCAAGATAGTCTCTTAGCTATTTTTGTAGAATCATAGAATCATAGAATGGCCTAGGCTGGAAGGGACCTTAGAGATCATCTAGTCCAACCTCCCTGTCATGGGCAGGGACGCCTCTCAACTAGATCAGGCTACTCAAGGCTCCGTCCAACTTGGCCTTGAACACCTCCAGGGAGGGGGCAGCCACAACATCTCTGGGCAATTTATTCCAAAGTCTTGCCACTCTTGAACTGAAGAATTTCTTCCTAAAATCTAATCTAAATCTATTCTCCTTCAGCTGAAACCCATCTCCCCTTGTCCTATCAGTGGGCACTCTTGTAAAAAAGCCCATCCTCAGCCTTCCTGTAGGTTCCCTTCAGGTATTGGAAGGCAGCTACTAGTTATGTCAGGGTAACCAGCATCTGTTGGTGCACTCAGGGCCCTGACAAGTTATTCCTTACTTGAAGAGTGTACTATGTCATTACTCTTCATTAGAAAAATAAAGCTGTTGATCAAGTAGTGCATTCTTTTCCCCCTTGTAAAATATTTTATTACTAAATATTCAAAAACCTACAAACCAAAACATACAGGCTTCTCATTTATTTTTATGTTTGAACAAACTCAGATTATCTGTATTGGGGGCAAATTCTGAAGTCCATAAACAGGCAGTGCTACCACATATATGCATGGAAATTGGAATAAATATTAAACAAGGATTTGTCCTAAAAATAAAAATAGAGACATCATAGCAGCAATAATTATAACTTTTGTGGTCAAAACTTTGCAAAATTGCAGGTTTCTTTAAGGGTTAATTTGTTCTCAGAAAGGATATAGACCCAAAAGGGGATTTGGAGTTTACATCAAGCATCCTCCGAATTTCAAGGACTGTTTAGATTGGCAGTGGGAAGAGGAGAGGTCACGCTCCCAAACTCAGACTTAAACTCATTCAAACACACAAAAATTGTATTCATAGCAGAGGGGAAAAAAAAAGTTAGGAATTCTATCTTTCATTCTTTAGGAGATTTTTGAATTAATGAGAATTTCTTGATCAGATTTTTCTCCCTCTGAGATGTCTTAGATTGTTTCCTATCCAGTGCTTGGACTACAAAGAACTCTCTCACTGTTAAATCTAAGCAAATGAATCAACTTTAGTTAATAAGATAAGCCTCCTCAGTCACCACCTGGCTTATATATAATTGAATTTTAATTTCTCCTTTTCAGTTGCCTCATCATTGTTTATAACGAACACCCAGTTCCGCTGATGCAGACACAAAGACAGGAGTGATGCCACAAGCTGGCTATGGCACCCTACTCACCACCTAACCTACTGTAAAGCCAGGATGGATAGATGCATTTTCATTTGTGGCTTGTTTGGAAGATCGCTGTTTGGGTCTTCTGTAACTAGAGGAAGCACCTATCAATGTGCATTCACTCTCTGAAGATTTAATGAGAAAAATCAATGTAAGGTTCAAACCTTCTCTGTCTGGCAGCACACACACACTGGGAGTGTTTTAGACAAACCTGCCCACTTGGCAGGACAAATTTCTGACAGTATAAGAGCCCTGTTATCTCTCCTTGGCAATACGCACAATAGGAGCCTGCTTGCTTGACGACAAAACATTGGCCTTAATATAATATGCTTTTTCATAGTTTACAAAGCTAAGCTTAATTAGAAGGAGAATTGTGGATGCCCTCCTTTCATTTGGTAGTAAACACAGGCTCCTTCACTCCATACAAAGCTAATGGTGGTAAACTGGGAAAAGTTGACCACTAGATACTATGCTATTCTGTATGAGAATAGTGTACTGTGGAAGGTACTGCTAGATGGAAACAGGATTTCTATTCAGTAAATCCAGTTGCAATTTATAATAAGATCCTCACTGGGCTGCTCCTGCAGTGAGCTGGGAGGCAAGAAGGTCTTGTCCTGCTGCAAAGTCTCCCTGCATTTTGAAGTAGAGATCTCTCTCCAACCAATTATTGCTCCAATTCGACAACATCTAGTTGAGTGAAGCTGCTCTTTACATTTCCATTTCAAGCAGTAACTAACAGGTATCAGCCATACCAGAAGCATGAAAAGAATGGAGAAAAATAACGTCAGCACCACTGAAAGTAAATTGAGACAGTTCATATTACCTCCATGGACCCCCTCGTAATAATTATTGCACTGTCTTTTCAATGGATGCTCAAAATTGGCAGCCCAAGGAGAGGACCTGCAAAATGAAACATGTTACAAAACCTACAGACACTACCAAATTGCTACTTTGAATGCCCAGGGTCAGTGAGCCCCCTGTTTTAAATAGCACCTTGGTGCACAAAATCACAACAACCTTTTATTTGGATTGGTGTTTACATCACAAACACATGCATGTTCTGGCACATTTTTGTATGGAATGTAACATGAGAGCGGACTCGTCCAGCATTTTGGGCTCACATTAGTGTTTTCATAATGTTCATATGGAAAAGGAGATTGATAATAAGATTGATAATAAGATAGGAATTGATTGTATGAATTCATCCTGCCTAAGTAATATACAGGCTGAAGACAATATATAGGCTGAAGCAGCTGGATGGCTTTTGCTGAGCAAAATGAAATAAATTGGTGATTTCAGTCTCAGTAGAAAAAACTCCAACTTGATTAATTTGTGACACAGCAGGCCTGATGTCCAACCTCGACAGCTGGTGTTGACTGGCAAATTTATTTTCTGATATGGACAAACATGCTATTGGATCCCTGACTCTTGACTTGTGTTATTTCAGGTCATCTCAGAAATTTCTTTTTTACCTATATAAAGCTCTATCTTTAAATTAGTTTGAGTTTCACCTGTTGTTTTGACAGCTACTATTAGAAAAATTTTCCAAAGCCTTGGAAAGCCCTGCTCCTAACTTCCAGACTAAATCTATCTAAAGCCGATTTATATGTATTTTTAAACTGAGCCTATATTTTGCTTTAGCTAGTTCTTTTCCTTTCTTGGTGCTTAGTTGCCTGTAGTATTTGTAGTGTTCTCAAGTTGTACCTCAGCTTGTGTTTTTGAGGTGTAAGAAAAAGGCTTTTTTTTATTCTTTCCCCACCTGACAGCCTCAGTGGAGAAATGTAGCATGACCACCAGCCTGGGACGATGGCACATCACTTGCAAAGAATCAGAAAACTTCGATTACTTTTCAGTACCATTGTCCTCCAGCAGGAGATTGCCCTGTGGATTAACAGCAAATCGGTAGAGTAAATTTGCCCCTCTTGAGAAATGTTCATCTACACTGCCAAAAATCTTTCCCAAGCCCTTTAGGAACAGCTCATCTGTTACGAGGTCTATCAAGAAGCATGCTGGTAAGGTTTACACAAACAATCCCCAGGTTTTTTTCAACAGCAATAACGCTGCTTCACAAAGCAATTGGCAGTGGAGCTGCAAGTAGGATCTTGCAGAGGTTTACTCCTCTTTAACCTTTTCCAGCAGATTTTCTCTTCAGGATGAAGTGATTGGACCATATAAATGGCACAAACAAGAGATGTTAAAACATGAAGCAACGCTACAATAAAATGAAGTAACAGGCAGCTGCAGATTCTTCTGGCATTAATGCTGGAACCAGTGGGCTATGAACAGGCTAATTATTTTTTTGTATGTGAAATGAAGGGCAATAACCCTACTGAAGTTAAAAAAAAATTACAGTGTCTTAAGATCTATGTGACTGAAACTGGAATTGGGCTCTAAATCTCCACAAGGTCATTCCTGCACTTGTCTAGTCTTGGGAGTCTCACGACACCTTCTCAGGGCAGTCCTTTTCTAACCTTTGTGGGAATTAATCATAGAATTAATCATAGAATTAACCACATAATTAATTATGGAATTAATCATAGAATCATAGAATGATTTGGGTTGGAAGGGACCTCCCTACCATGGGTGGGGACACCTTACACTAGATCAGGTTGCTCAAAGCCCCGTCCAACCTGGCCTTGAACAATTCCAGTGAGGGGGCATCTGGAACCTCTCTGCCTTTGGGAAACCTGTTCCAGTGCTTTGCCACCCTCATAGCAAAGAATATCTTGTGGTATCTAATCTTAATCTACCTCTCTCAGTTTGAAACTGTTACCTCTTGTCCCATGACTAAACTCCCTGATAGAGTCCCTCCCTTTCTTTCCTGTAGGTCCCCTTTAAGTACTGGAAGGCTGCTATAAGGTCTTCCGGAAGCCTTCTAAGTAAACAAATGAACAAAAAATAGCATCTTCCAGACTCGTAGCCGTTTCATAACCACTGGATTCTGCACAGGATCTAAGGTCTGAGCCAGAAGCTGCTCCTCCTCAAAGAACTGCTTGCTCAGCAGCAGCTGCTTTGCTTTTAAGAGATTGTGGCAGTTTCGTGTGCAGACACTGGTGAAATGTACTGTACTGCACATTCCTGTCATCCATGGGATGCAGAGGCATTCCTCCCCAGGCAGTGTGGAGTTAACTTTCCTCCAGCTCTGTGCCTTGGGAATGAGAGCTGGGATGGCAGCCCATAGTAGGAGAGCCTGGATCGAACTCAGCAATTAAGAGAAGGGATAACATTTTCGTGTGAGGAAGATGCTTGCCAAGAAATTGAGAGGGAGAGCAACAGTGGGAGAAAGGAAGTAACTCATCAGGTGCTCAGGACAGACAATAGCAATTTTGGGAGCAAGGTATGCATCGGAGTCTTGGATGGATCTTTCTCTATGTAGGCCACTCACCCAAGAAGGAAAGCAGGAGAAGGAAGGCAGATGCCTTCATAAGCTTGGGAACATTGCCAGCACCTCACAAACATCCAGTTTCCTACCAATACAGGCTAGATAAATACCACTACACCACTTCTATAGAGGAAGAGACTGAGGTTGTAGAAAAATTTTAAACATGAGACTAATTTTCTACCAGCACCAGCCACAGAGGGGCAGGAACGTGTGTAGGGGCACAGAGGAGGGCAGCAGCAGCCCCAGATACCATTGCCCTAGACCACTGGAGGATCACACACCAGGACAAAGTACTATTAGGAGCCCAGCCCCAGGTCTCACAGCAAGGCAATGCTGCAGGCAGGAGAATAACCCGGTCTTCTGTACTCCTGGTCTTGTGCTTTTGGGAAGAAGGCTGTCTTCCTTCCTCTATTACATGAAAGCAGTGGTGTTACACTGAAAAAAAAATAGGGTGAGTGACAGGATAGTTCTGCTTTAGCTGTCTAAGAGAAAAAGAAAAAAAAAGCCAAAGTAAAGGATGAATCAACGGCAACTAGTAATACCTTGAATTTCCAGACAGAGACAAGCCTGACACAGTTTCCAGTTATCACATTCAGAAACACCTTGAGCCAGATCCCATCTTGCTGACTTAAGCCCACCTCTGAGTACCTAGATTTTTCACACTAAGGAGTAATTAATTTGAGATCAGTGCAACTGCACTGTTACAGAATTAGGGTAAACGAAAGGATAGTTTGGCTCCTCCAGCTCCTGGAAACTGAAGGAAATTATTTCTAAGGAGAGAACAGATTAGTTGCCACTCTAAGGCAAGGCTGCTGAAAAACAAAGCCATTTGGCTTTGTATTTCCCCCACAAAAAAATACAGTTGAGTAGAAAGAAGTGAGGTAAATCCTTCCTTCAAAATTTGCAATTATTCATTGAATAGGATGCTACAAAAGAAAAAAAAAAAGGAAACTTTTAGGATGCAAAGACTTGTTTTCCTTTGCTTTAACCAACCATTTGAAAACACTGCGACATGACCAATTCTTCAGAAATGTTTTCCTGACCACAGCATCCTGCATGCAGACAAACATAAGGATTATGCCAGTTCCTGGAAGAATGAACGTCATTAGCTTTTTTTTTTATATTGGAGCACATGTCTGTTTGTATTTTTTTTCCCTCTCATCTCCCTAATTTAGGGGGATTTTTTTTTTTTTTGTTCCTAGACTTGTTTTAAATGTGTATGATAGGTTATTTTTCTTCCTCTGGTTTTTCTTTGTTTTTTTTTGTTTGTCTCTTCAGACTTTTTGCCTGTGCAAGTGAAACTGCCCTTCCTTAACATCCTCTCTCCTGCTGTTTCAGCCTGAACAGCTTCCCCTGGGTCATCTTTGTGCTACCATTTTAAACAATTTGCTTGTTCATAAGTAGCTAATTAGTTATTTGCTATCTTCAGAAGCAAGCTTTTGAAGTCTGAGCTTTAACATTTTTAGCAAGGGCTCCTGTGTATTTGAGAAGCTTCCCCAGACAAGAAGATGGGAACCTGACTTGCTTTCCTGGACAATTTCCGAGGCACTGTTTTGTGTTATGGTGCTACGGAGTTAAAGCAGCAATTAGGCCTGTACTTACACGCCTTTGAAATAGGTGGGATGTATTACTGACTCAAAAATGGACGAGCTGAAGCAAGTGCTCTCCCAAACTGGAACTTTATTAATTGTATTCCAGAGGGTGCCTGCATTGAGAGGCTTTAGAAAATTCAAGTGTGTTGATTAAAGGGGTAGAGTCAAGGTCCGTGAAGTGCATTAATCTGTTCTGTGGATTCTCTCACTACCATTACAGCATTGGAGCTTAATCTGGGCACACCTATGGGCAAGTTCTCAGACTGTGCCTGTGACACTGAAGAGCTCTGAGCATAGCATGACACTTATCAGTCTCCTGTAATCTGCAACCTAATGTAAATTAGTTAGAATCTAATGCAATTGTTTCTTGCTGAAATTAATTCAACTGACACAACACTTCACATATACAATAACCAAAAATTCCCAGATTTCAGGAATTACAAAATCTGAACCGATGAAAAGGGATAGATGACTAATTGGATACATGAAAGACATGGAAATATTGACACCAAAAACAAAAAAGAAAAACAAGAGAAAGATTTATGAAAAGGTGATCCTGATCCATAACACTGCGTGTGAATCTCAGACCCTCAGCAGCTGAAAAGCCTGAACGGAAGTTAAAGGAACAACATTTAACTCAAAATTAAAATAAAAGATGAAGTGGGGTGGTGCAAAATCTTAAAAATTCGTATCTCCTTTCATTTTGTAGAACTAATTACTGGCTGAAATATTGAGCTGCTTAAAATTACTTGTGCTATGAGCGCAAACTGTAATTGCTCCGCTACTGAGTGTATCCTATTTGCTTATTGAAAGACTTTATTGTATAATGCATTCTTGTGGAAAAGCAATGAACAGACAGAATCTTGGCAATAATTCTTTACTGGTTGTCTAAGAACCTGATGTGTTTTGTTTCTCTTTGCTGAATTCTCCTAAAAAAAGAGAAAAGCTTAATTAAAGCAGAATCATCTCTCTGGTTTGACATGCCTTCTCCTGACAGGCTGTGATACATCCACTAGAAATACTTTGTGCTTTCCTCCTTGGCGATAACAATGGCTCTGCTCCAAGCATTTCCATGGCCTAGGATTCGGGAGCTCTGGAAGAGTGCAAACATCTTCTGCCAGCCTGTCAGTGTGAGCAGAGGATCCTGTGTGGAACCAATTAGTGACATAATGAAGCGCCGCAACAGTTTATTGCCAGGAAGCTCCTAATGACGTGGAGTAATCTCACCATGACTAATCAGGATTTTCTTCATTTCCCTTCAGCAATTCTACCTGATTAATTAGTGAAAAAACGAAATTAAAACTGAAGTAGAATAGAGGCTATGACTTAAAATACTTGATAGATGATATTCTTCTGATTTCCCAGGTTTATAGCATGCAACACTTCTACTTAAACTCTAGGACTTTGGCTGTCGAGAGTAGAGCAGAGTGATTACGACCCCCCACGTCAACTGATTTCGGGGGCTTCATCCCAGCATTAGATGCAATGTAATATTTAGAGTAACTTTTTGATGTGTGGGGTGCAGCCCTATTATCAACTCGAGGTTGACTGTTTTATCAAAAATGGATCTGTATAACTAGGATTGGGTAAAAACGGCAGTTACTCTTTTAAACGTTTTCTGCATATAGTGAAATTAAAAAAAAAAAGATCGTTGCAGATCGCTCGCAACGGAAGCAGCCGAAGTCCCGCATCTAACCCAGCACATGGTGTGTAGGACTCAGCATATGCGCAGCCCCATGCAGGATCCAGCCTCTTACCCATTATTTTTTCTCACAACAGCAAATATTTACACGATACCTCCCCGCTCACCAGCCCGCTCCAGGGCACGGCGTCCAGGCGCGGTTTCCAGCACCGAGCAGATTTCACTCCTGTAGCCCAGAGACCACCCCAAGCCCCCACCCCA
>NW_009721578.1:0-2775 GCF_000703405.1 Apaloderma vittatum | reverse complement strand
AACCCCTGACATTCTGTGATTCTGTGATACAAGACTGAGTGACAGTGCAATGCAAAGGCAGATACAATTCTGTACAGGTAAATGTAAAGTAGTTGGTATGGGGAAAAGTAATCCTAGCTTCAAAGTGATAGTCACTGAGTTGGCCCTTGCCAATCAGGAATGAGATTATGTGGTTCTCATAGCAACTTCCATCAAAAATCATCTCAGAGCTCAGTAACATTCTAAATAGCAAATCAAATGTAAGGCTCTGCTAGGAGCTCGAGTACCATCTGCTGTCCTGGTGCCCTATCTTCAGACTATAACTGGAAAATGTTTGGAGAAGGTGAAGAGGGTCATCAGGTTAAGCAACAGCTCAGTTTGAGGAGTGACTGAGTGGGCTGGCACTCCTCCACTTGGAATAGAGAGTATGGGTGGTGGCAAAGGTATGATAGAGGTCTGATTAGGAATGGTATGGAGAGGATGGGTAAGGATTAAGAGTACCTGTTTCTTGCGGGGTAACTGGACTTGGAGTAATCAAATGAGGCTGTTTGGATTCAGGTTCAAAACACAAAGAAGGAGGTGGTACTTCATGCAAAGGGAAGCAGAACTGGGGAGATCATTGACAAAGGATTGTGAGGACACAAGAAATTTACATTGGAATAAGGGGAGACTTGATAAGCACTAGTGAAGGATATTGATGGCAGATTACAACATAAACCAAACATATCAAGTTCAGTGGATGCCAAGAGCTAGAAATGGTTAAAAGATGGGAAGTGTCATATATGTTTGTCCTGTTCTTATTTTTCTTTAGGTGTCTGCTTGTGCTCATTCTTCAGACTTGCTAATATTCATGCAGAAGATTGTCAGAAACAGAAAATCTATATCTAGACCAAAATCAGATCAACTTCAATAGCAAATTATAATAAATGCAATTATATAGCTTTCACCCTTTGAAAAGATATAGCTCTGGCCTTTCCCAAGCTCTGATGGAGTTAGGTAACTGTTTTCCAATAATTTTTGATTTGCAAATCTTCTAAATATATGTGCAGATCTTCTAAATATTTTTATGCCATTCATATTTTTGCAGATCTTCTAAATATATTCTAGCATATTTATCTATGCTACAATAGAAATACAGTAAGTACCAGCTTACTGACAATCAGCTGTTTTTTCTTAGTGACCTTTATGAGCTCCTTAAAACCTTTCCACAGACCCTTAAAGAGTCTTGAACAATAACTTGATGGGTGTAGCTGCACTGTGTGGAGTTCACCCTTACTTTTCAAATGTATTGTAGGCAGCAGTCATCTACTCCTGAGAAACAAGCAAGTCAGTAGACGAAACAGTGAGTCTGAAGTTTATGAAGAAGGGAGATTTCTCACCAGACAAAGATGGGAGCTCTATATCTGCCTTTGTGACTTGGTCAAATTTGTCTTCATTAATCACAATGTCCAAAGAATTAACTGAAGTGGTGATGTTCTTGGTGACACTATCAGGTAACACAAGATCTGTATAGCACACTCTTGCTCTTTTAAAAGGGAAGAAGTCATATTCCATCCCCCAGACCAATATGAGCCAGTGTGGCTGATGTGTTTACCTTTGAATGTAGCAGACAATCTGCCTGTGTATTGATTTTCTGCGCATTAATATCTCCTAATAGCCCAGGACATTTCCTAAGTAGCAATTTGCATACTCATAGTGAATGATTTCCTTGTTTATTAATAAATTCACCCTTTACAATATGTTTTGATGCTGACCAGAAAATGACGATTTCAAGCTATTTTGTAACAGTCCAAGATTGATCATGTAACCATGATCTCCTTTATGCTTGCAGTCAACAAGCTTGGAGTGGAGTGTGAGTCCAGCCTGGTGTCCTTAGGTTCAGGAAGTTCAGCCAGTCCTGTGGGAGAAACAAATGCTCATATAAGACTTGTTGTGCTATGATCACTTGGTTTTTCTCTCTCGGCACGCAAGTGAGAGTGAGGAAGAGTGGTTGTAGGAACCAGCGTGGGGATGGTGAGAATCCAGGCCTAAGTACAGCACTTGGAGTGACTTTAAAGTTGGATTCTGAGGCTTATTTTCACAAGATGCTTATAAATTAAAATGACTAGTCCTGAACATTGGGACTAACTCACCACAGCGGTCCCTAATGTGGATTTTGCCTATGTCAACTAGTATGGTCGCTAGTAATTTGAGGAGCTGTTCTAGGAGTGTGGGTGTTAGATCATCCCCATATGAACAGTTAGGATGGGGCCAGAGTGCTTTGGCAGGCTTCAGGCCTCATACCTTCCCAGCATAAACCACCTTACTGATTGCAATACTCTGGGATGAAATTTATGCCAACCAGCTGAAATATAAGAACTCTTGCAGCTTCATAAAACTTGGTGAGAACTTCTTGCAGTGCATTCAGATATTTTGGGTTTACTGGCTTGAATTTCATTTAATAAAAATATCTAGGGAGCCATGATTTCCAAGGAAAAGCCACCTTTTGAAAGAAAAGCTGAAGATTTGATCAGCTGCTCTCTTCCAGGTTCTCTAGAAGTATACAACAAACCTGCAAGGGAAATGGCTGGTGTGATAGCTTATATTGGGTTTGCATGGCACGGGTTTGGTAGCGGAGGAGAGCTACAGGGGTGGCTTCTGTGACAAACTGCTGGAAGCTTCCCCTGTATCTGATGGAGCCAATGCCAGCCAGCTCCAAGGCAGAGCTGCTGGCCAAAGCTGAACCCACAAGTGATGGTGGTAACAACTTTGTGATAGCATATTTAAGAATCATAGAATCATAGAATCGTAGAATCA
>NW_009721577.1:511-773 GCF_000703405.1 Apaloderma vittatum | reverse complement strand
AAGACCCCCATATCTGCTTTATTCTAAGGTGGGAGTAGGGTCCTGCATGACATCCAAGAGCTCAGTGTCCCCTTCTCCTTGAAATCAACCGGGAGGAATTTTAAGGATGGAGGCAACTCATTAATGGGTGGAATTCGATAGGTTTTGGTTTTAATTGTGACTTTGGAAGATATTTTCCTTAATGGGAACATCCTTTAGGATGGTTGAACCCAGGTCCCTGCTGCAACTCCTGGTCCCTCCTCGGGACACCCCATTCAGGTCC
>NW_009721577.1:0-202 GCF_000703405.1 Apaloderma vittatum | reverse complement strand
ACCCTCCGCCCAGCCCCGGGAGCAGTTGGGGGGGCTGCAGCGCCTGCAGGTACAGGGGCATCCTGGTCAGTTCCCCGTAGGGTGCGGGAGACTCTGGGGCAGCACCCGCAGGGACCTGGGCGTGGGGGATCCCGAGCATTAGGTGAAGATAACGGGGATGCTGGGGCAGCGCTCCGAGGGAATTGGGGAGCATCCCAGGCAG
>NW_009721576.1:913-32836 GCF_000703405.1 Apaloderma vittatum | reverse complement strand
ACCGGGTTCTCCCTCCCCCAGGAAAGAGAGCGCGAGCCTTGACACCGAGATAAAGCGCTTCATCGCCCAGAAAGCCGATCTGCTCTTTGCCCACTCCTGGAAACCCAACGGCCCGCCCGCAGACACCATTGAGGAAGATGAAGGTGAGGCCTGGGCGGCGGCTGGGTCGTGCCAGGACACTGCTCCAAAGTCAGCGGTGTTTTTACAAACGGGGTGAAAGCGGCTGTTGTTTTTTGTGGGCTGTGCTCAGGCTTCCTGTTACTTCCCATCCTATTTTAACGTGCTTTGCTGTGGTGCGGGATTTGTGTTTTCAGGCTGTAACTTGGTCGCTTGTAACCGCAAAGGTCTCCTGTGTTGCAGAGTGTTACGCGGTCATGCCCCCCCTGGAACGGTTCATGGATGTGCCCAGGGAAGAAAGGAGAGAATACTTCTTCCGAGACATCGAGCGTGGTGATATCGTGATTGGGAAGATCACGTCTATTCGTGAATTTGGCTTTTTCATGGTGTTGATTTGTCTGGGAAGTGGTGTCATCCGGGAGATTGCAGATATAGAAATCACTGTAAGATATAGCTTTGATCGGTGTTTTATTTTTCTGAATTAGTAACCGTTTAACGTGTTAGTTGCCTCTTCCGTCTCTTAACGGAGTGGTCTGTGTAGAGGGGAAGCTGACCTTTGGGGTGGTGCCTGGTATCTGAATTTAATTTGTGCACAGCTTATGATACTTAACTGAGTCAGCAAACACTTCTTTTTATAACCCCTACTCCATATATATTGCTTTCGAGTTGAAAGCTTCCTAATATATGGATGCATAAATTTTTAATTGAGCTAAGCCATGCTTTTAACTAGTACAGCTCTGATGTGCACTGATTAAATTAATCTTCTTTTGTCTTGTTTATTATATTCTTACCTTCTTCGATTGCAGGCTCTTTGTCCTTTGAGAGATGTGCCTCCTCAAAGCAACCATGGAGATCCTTTATCTTACTATCAAACTGGAGACCTGATTCGAGGCAAGTAGCTGCGAATGTTGTCAGAAATCCTTCTGTCTTGGTTTTGAGACATTTCTGTAATTTTGCCATAACTTTTATTGTTTCTATAGCTGCGGTCAAGGATGTTGATCGTTACCACGAGAAGCTCACGGTGTCGCTTTACAGCTCGGCACTTTCACCCAGTCTTTCCAGTACAAAGCTGGGTGTCATCACTTCCGATGACTTCCCGTTACATTACAGGTGAGAACAGGCGATTCAGCTCTACTTGCTAAATGTATTCAGTGTGTCTGAAGAGCATCTCCGACAGACTGCGCTTTAAACTTGTTGGTGGTGTTTCTGATTTAATTGGATGCTTTTGGATAATATGTTATCGGACATTATTGGATCCAATATTATCGGATAATAACGTAGTTTCTGTTGTTCATTTCTTTAATATACTTGTTTCTTAAAGTTTTTTAATTGCCTTCAGAAGATAAAAGGAAATAGTTATCTGCGATTTTTGTAATGGTTTTGTTTGTCTTGGAGATACCTGTATGGGTGCCAAGATAGGCTTCAAAAGCTGGCTTAGGCTAAAGGATACAAGGATTGCTAAACATTAGGAAAACGTAAGCCTGTAAAAGAAAACAGTTTGTGAGCGGTAATAAATATCAATATAAGCATTTTTATTCTGAGCATATGCATCGTGTCCTTGTGTGCGTTGGTGCTTTTTTTTAAGGCGAAGTATGGAAGTTGCTAATACAGCAGAGACATTTGAAGAGGTTTTGCGTCGTTCCCCAGGATTCGCTAATCCGTCATTAGTTGAATATTTAGCGGAGAAACTAGGACTAAGTGAATCAAATCCACCGTCTTTGTTGAGAAGTCTTCAAATGTAAGTGATTTTTACATTGTTCCTATCCTGTAGCTTTGTGGAGATTATTCTAATCCATTGAAATAGATTCGTGAGTGGACGTTGTAGACTACTTAAACCTTTTTCGTTTTGATTTCCATGACTGCAGCTTATGTGTCCTGAAATATTTAAAAGCAAACTCTTCTAGAGCAAGAGATTTACATTTAAAATTCTGTTGCTCTGAACAAACAAGTCACCATATTATACTAAAAGTTTGATACCAAATACTTTAGAAATTTATTGCTTAGATCTTGTCAGCATCTCTGGATTGAAACGCAGGGTATTTAGATTGTAATGTTTTCCATTGACTCACAATGTGTATTTTAGTAATAGACGTAATTACTGTTGTAAAATTGGCTTAAGCATATGCAGTGATTGTTTTTGTGAGCCCTATATATATTGGGACCCAAAGCAGATGTAAATATGGTGTTTTTGTTAAATTTATTGCAGCTGTGCTAGTTGAGTTCAGCACTTTTAAGAAAGATTGGGGAAAAACTGCTTTCAGAAATATGGGAGAACATTCCTGACTGAGGCAGAGGAGTAAGGCATTGTATAAATAGTATTTCAGCCTATTTCAACTTATTACATATTGGGAGTTTAATTTTGTAGACTCAGAAGGCCAACTTGATGGTTTTGTTTTTTTTCTTGAAGGAAAAATTTCGATGAAGAAGATTTTGCCCCTGCATTGAGGAAAAAGCAATCCGCGTCTTGGGCCTTGAAATGGTATGCAGTACTTTTTCTTGGCAGAGCTTATTGTTAGATACGATTAGGCTACAGGTTGTATTTCCTAAAAGAAAATACAAATTGAACTACTTTTTCCACTGCACCTGTAGTGATATAACCAGAAAGGTCTTCTTAGAAGTAACCTAACTGCCAAGTGGAGACGAGACAGATAAAATGTTGAGATTTGTTTCCAAAATACGTGTCAGGTTTGAGGAAGAGCTTCTTAAAATATTTATAATATAGTGGCATGTTGATGAGATGAGGACAAGATTTGTGACAATACCAAGTACACAGTTTTCCATTTTATGTTGGGGTGTTGAATGACCTAATACTTCTCGTCATGCCATTTGAGCCTCAGGCTGTAGATTTAACAGATATACTTGCTGTCTTTGAGAACTTAAATGTGTTTCCCTGCCTGCATTTGGAACAGCAGCTCTGGAGAGGTGCTGTTGCTTTTACATGATGCGCAGAGCATTTGGGCAAGCTACAGGATGAAGAGGGCAGAAGTAAGAGAGACTTTTCTCCTAAAAATGTAATTTCTTTGTGGGAAAACTTCTCTTGACTCTACCAGCTTTAAAAAAAATCTGAATGAAGCCTCAGTATTTCTGGTTTCTGTGCTAACAAAGCAGTATTTTTCTGAAAACAATAATGTTTTGCAAATTCGATTAATTGCAGAAAGAAGTTGCTTATAATGTCAAGTTAAAACTAAATTCTATTTTTTAAAAAAATAAGCTGTAATTACAAGTTCTGAAGTTCTACTTATACCAGTTGTCTTCCAAAAAGTTAATCTCTTGGCAACCGTAGAAGAAAGGCCCATGTAATATGAAATGTAAAACCTCAAAATATCTGAGTTTGAGATGAGCTGGTTTCAGTGTGTATCATCTACCTGTCTCGCCTCATCTTGTTGGTCTAATGGTGATTTTTAGTTTTCGATATAATTAAGCCTGTTCCAGTTCAATGGTCGTAGGTCACACATAAAGTTTTGGCAGAAGAGTGGTTAAACATTCTTCCCATAAATGACAACAAACAGTGTAATGTACTTGCATTGTCTGTGGAAATGCTCTGCAGTGCCTTAAGATTTGTGGATTAAAGATAATGTGCTGCTGTGGAATTGTGTCACTATCACATTCATTGAAAAGCCAGGGATAAGTATGTTATCATAGAATCATAGAACAATTCAGGTTGGAAAAGACCCTTGGGATCACTGAGTCCAACCATTGACCCTACACTACAAGTTCACCCCTAAACCCTATCACCCAACACCACATCTCCAAGTTTTATTTCCTATCACTTGTTTGGAACCATAATTTGGAAGTAATTAACAGTTCAAAATTGGTGTAGGCTAACTCTACATAATATTTTCTCAATATTTTTCTACAGCGTGAAGGCTGGGGTTGATTATTTTAAAGTCGGGCGCCACGTGGAAGCCATGAACGAGTACAACAAGGCTTTGGAAATTGATCCACAAAATGTTGAAGCTTTAGTAGCACGTGGAGCTCTGTAAGTCTGCTTGTTCTGGTGGTTTTTCTACTTTGTGAGAGAGAGACATCACTACAATCTGTGCAACTTCTCTCTGGTTCCAGGTACGCAACAAAAGGAAGTCTGAACAAAGCCATAGGTGATTTTGAAATTGCTTTAGAAAACTGTCCTACCCACAGAAATGCAAGAAAATACCTCTGTCAGACACTCGTGGAAAGAGGCGGGCAGTAAGTTTTGGGGTTGTGTTTTTGTTTGGTTGTTAACAATTTTTCTCGGAATATTTTTTAATACCATTCTACATAGTATGCAGAACGGCATCTTTCCATCCTGGCTATGTACTTAAAAAAACAAACCAAGTCTCAGTTGGAAATACACCTGCTTGTGCAGTTGGTTTCTTCTTTATGCTCTGCCCCAATTAAAATGCTGGCAAAATATTTGACATTTAGTTAATTACATCCTTTCACTGGTAGGATATCAGGCATACATAAAGTCTTCTGAAATATTTGAATGCATTGCAATAAATATTTTTAAAGGAAGTATTTGTAACAAAATGATGTTGTTACTCTGCTTAAATATTGGTTAGGCACTGTAACACAACCTTTTTACTTGTGACTGTTCAGGGAATAGATTTCTTTTGAGTTCTGTGTTAAGAAGGAAGAGTTTTGAAACTGGACTTGACATTTCAAAGAATAGCATTACCGATGATGATTTGGAGATAATAACATGTCAGAAATACTATTTTATTTCTGTAGTGAGGTGGGCTAAGATGATTGATAGGTTCTTGGAGGGATGTAGTGGTAGCATCATAGTGCAAGTAAGAAAGGTAGTCCCAAAATAAGAAGAACCTGTGCCTTAACTATATGTGAATTATCACTTGAATTTTAGGTTGGAAGAGGAGGACAAACTACAAAATGCTGAGAATTACTATAAAAAAGCCTTAAGTTTGGATGAGACTTTTCAGGAAGCAGAAGAGGCTTTAACAAAACTCCGTAAGCATATGCAGGTGATTCTTTACTTTCTATTCATATAGTGCTCTGGAGGACAATAAATGAACATCACAAATCATATTAAATCTTTGGAACAGGGAGATTTTAAGTCAATGGCTTGTCTTATTCTCTGCTTCCCTTCTCCACAGTAAATCTTTTATAGTGAGCATTATGGCTGTACCTACCAGAAGAAAAGTTCTCTTGATGACCTCACTGCTTTGAACAGGGTAGTAGCGAAATGCCAAACAGTGAGCAGAGCCTGTGAGCTTTGTCACCTAAGCAGGGATAAGAATATCCCATCACACAAGCGTGGTTAATAATGTTAAATTAAACCATTCTGTGAATACAAACATGCAAAGTGTGAAACACTTAGGCAAGCCAATTAAACATTGCACACTGTCATACCAGCCAGATCCTGGGTGTTCGGAGTTTACGAAAAGATAAGAGTGACCCCAGCTAAAGCTAACTCATGAGAGGGAAAGTTAAGATGTAATCTAAAGGAGAACAGCAGGAGGGTGGGGAGGCAGTTTGAATATCTTAGCTCTCTTCTCTGCCGTCTTGTGTTTTCTTTCTTCTCTTGCATGCAGCATGTTTCCCAGGTGAGCCCTGGTGGGTCTCTCTGCTAATCTGAGTTGTCGTCTTTTTTCCTTATATTTACCTCCTTCACTTGTGTTATCTTCCAGAGAGGATCAAAGAGTAAAATAGAGCACTGAGGAACAGATTTGTTTTGTTCTATGCTCCCACATGTAAGGAAGTACATGCACTGGGGTAGATGGCCTTAATCGACACTTCTTCAGTTGGTGGAGCCATAATGCTTGACAGGTTGTGTTGAAAGAAAGGGGAAGAGGAGATCTGACAATCTTTTTAGTAAAACTCAACTATATCAGAGAGAAACTGTTGTGTGGTGTTTGAGCACTATGCATGTTTGGTTGCTTTAGAAGGAGGTGTTAGTCTCAGTTAAAGTGAAGACTGTTGTCAGCAAGCAGGAGATAAATTTTACTCTCCTTCAGCATTTTCCGTTTTTTTGTAATTGATGCAGCACATAAAACCAACAATGCTAGCTGTTCTTTGTTGCTTTGCATAGCCTTAACTGCAATTAAGGGATTCCTTTGTTATATCTCTTAAGGCGGTTGCCAAGTTTGGAAAACAATCTAGAGTATGAACAGAGCTGCTCTTTAGGACTGTAGATGGCAGAGTAGATTTAAGTAGTTTAAGGATTATTCATCTGGTGAGATGCTCACATAAGGCTGATACTATCACTGTTGCACTAGAATGGCTGAAACAGCACTGACGGGTGTTTTCCTGTAATACTGATTATGTGTTTTTCTCCAATGCATTTTCTCCTGAATTGGACCGTTGCTGTATCTGACATCTGGTGCTGCTCATCACCCACAAATCCTTGGAACATGATTTCTTACGTAAACTATGCGTCAAACTGGTCTGTGAAATTGTTACAAAACGGTTTGTATTCAAACATGGCCACCCTGAATGTGCTTTGAAATGGGTTCTGCCATGTTTTACTTATAAACAAAAACTACCTCAAACCTTTCTCTTTTATTTTTTTCTTTTACCTTTTTCTTCTTTTCTATACGTTGGTACTACTGTGTTTTTCTTGCGTATTCTATTTGTACCTTCTGGGCTCCATGCTTCATGGTGTGCTGGATCACGGGTACCACTGCAATGGCTGGCCAAATATATTTTTTTAATGGGATAAAAACTGCAATATGGTCCTTAATGTAAACCTGATTATCACAATGGCCAATGCCAAACTCCTGAACAATATTAACTTTTCATCTGGGAATCCTGGTAAAACATCGCTGATGTAATGATACATTTGAATGGATCTGGGGACCTGGGGAAAAATACTGGTATTAATACTTTTAATGTAATTTTTTTTTACGATGCTTGGCTTCAAAAAAGAAATCTTTGGAAATGAGGGAGAAACAAGCTGCCAAAGAAGAGAGACAGAAAGAAAAGAAAGTAGAAACAAGTGCAGAAAAATTGCGTAAGCTTTTAAAAGAAGAAAAAAGGTAACACTTTTATATTCAGTATAATAATTCTGTGGCAGTAAGTGCAGATAAGACTGGGCACTAGCCATTTCCAAACAGACTGATGCTAAGCTAGGTAGAACTTCTATGTACATAAGCTGCTTTTCTTCTAGATTTTTTTTGTGCATATGACCATTAACAGAGAAGTGGAAGAGAAGTTTTTAAAAAATACTTTGCAATGTGAAGTACTTGCAAAGTGTAATGCCTATTACGCTGGGAAGGATGCCTTTTATGACAGTTTGTTCAGTGGATTTAGTCTGAATTTTTCGGTAAAGAAATTACTTTTGAAATTGTCTTCCCAGGTCAGGCTCAGTTTCCATTCATGCCTTATAGTCCAATCTCAGATTTGCTTTCTACATACAGTATTTGCCTAATATTGAAGATTTTCTCTCACGGGTTAATTATATATTTTAGGTTGAAGAAGAAAAGGAAAGTATCGCCTTCCTCCTCTTCCTCCTCCTCCTCCTCCTCCTCATCATCATCATCATCATCGTCGAGTGATTCTTCATCAGATGTATCAATTTCTTCTTCCTCTTCCTCTGATCACAAGAAACGTAGGAAAAAGCGTCGGAATAGGTCTGAGTCTGCCCGCAGCTCCAAAAAAAGCTCATCTAGAGCCTCTTCCCATTATAAAGATCAGACTAGGAAAGAGGAGTGGTATTCGCCTCCGGCTGATACCTCTGCTTCTTTTCTTAACCAAACTTTTGAAGTGGAAAAACTGCTGGAAAGGCAGGACAGCTTAGTGTGTCCAAAAACAGAGGTAAAAGAGAAAGACAGACACTGTTCTTTTTCGAGGACTTCAGGTGATGATGAAGACTCTTTTGGAGGTAGGTCTGAAGATTCAAGAGATTCTTACAGTAGCTCCAGAACTCTACCAAGTAGTAGCAAAACTGAAAAGTATGGGAAACCAGACAGATTTTTCTCTAGTTGGAGGGGTTCTTCGGGTTCATATCACAAGTCAGACGATAAACCCAGGATGCATTATTTTAGGAGAGTAGAAAGGGATGTAGAGGGGCGAAGAGAGCAGTTTAAAAAACATGGCCCAGGTCAAGACAGGTATTACACGTCTCCAGCAAGGTCTGACTATTCTGGTAAGTCCATGGGAAAATACAGACCGTATTCTAGCACCTGCTTACGTGAGGGGGATAGAAGTTATGATAGCGATAGGCATGTGTTAAGTCAGCATAAAAATGAAAGCGAGTATAAGAGTAGGAAAAGAAGTTATGAGGACACTAATAAAACAAAGGAACCAGACGAGGAAATGTCATTAAATGATACAGCAGAAACAGAAAGTGGCAATAAAAGAAACCTGCCCGAGAACTTAGTTAACATATTCAATCAAATAGCTGAGTTTGAGAGAGAAAAAGGAAGTAAACAAAAGAAACAGTCAAGTATTTAAGGCTATTCTCATGACTGTAGTTTAAATGGAACTTTTGAGTATCTCTTGAGGAAATGCATACAAAGAATGATAGGCAGAATTTGTCTTGCAGAAAGTCAAAAGAATTCTAAGGATTGAATGGTGGAAAAAGACGCAAGGGTATCTTACATTAAATATCAGTTATTTAAAATCTGAGTTTCCTGTGCTCCTTAGTTGGGATGTACCTGTACAATATTCCGTCTGATGGGTTGAAATCCTTTGATAGCCCTGGACTGTAGTTAGCACTTTAACAACAGAGGGGTTTTGTTTGGTTTTTCTCCAGGGTACTATTGGCTGTTGATATTTTTGTATTGAACTTACCTTCCAGCTATAGGGAACTTAAAGTTATGTGCCATCAATGTGGATAGCTCATTTGATTATTAAATTTTCTTAGTTTTTCTTAATTTTGTGTCTCAGTTTCTGTTCATGTTGCTGGCATGTTTCACACTGGTGCACTGATTCTATGTGCTGCTTAAGTGAGTGCAACCCTCCACTGTCTGTGAAGGCAAGTGTACTACATTCTTTTAAATGCATCAAATATGGTTAAGTAATGTAAAAAAACCCTCAAACTAAAGTAGAAGAAGAGTTTTAAAATGGTATTTGTTGTCGGGGTAAGTTCAAGTGTGGGCCTTTTTGTTAGGTATCTGTTTTACAAGTAGCTTGAAGGTTGCATTGCTGTGAAGAAAGTTAATGCTCTCTTTACAATGAGCTCTCCAAAGCTGGTTGGCAGAACTTGCTGAGGGGGTAAGGTCTGGCAGACTACACAACATCACCTGTACTTCAGCTGGAAATTTTCCAGGTCATGCTGTAGATACAGGTCAATGGAAAAAAAAAAGAAAGGTACTCTGTAATTTTGAAAAGAAAAAGTACAGTTTTACTGACTTTAATCATAAGCTGTCACATTTCAATTAAGATATGATTTGAAATGACTATTAGCCAAGGCTGATCTTGAAATGAAGGATACATTTTCTTTCCTGGATTGTTGCAAGGTAATCTAAAACTGTTTTGACAGCAGTGAAGATACCAGTGTATGAAAATTAATGGCTTTAACATAACTCTTCATTATAAGAAAAAGTGAATTAATGGCTTCTGAAGGGGTTTTTTTGATCTTTAGTTCTCCAACAGCAAAATGAAAGTAATTTAAATGTTATTTTATTATATAAAACATGTGCTTAACATTTTTCCTAGATAATTTATTGCATCCTGTAGAAGAAAGTTAAAACATACATTTCTGATAGAAATCCATGCTAAGATTGCCAGTATACCTTGGTAATTGATCAATCTGTGACTTAACTGATTTAAGAAGCCTTAACTAGCGTTAATATGGCCAAAAAAAGTGCTTACTATGGCCTTCAAAAAACTTAAGACTTGTGTTTGTATTTACAAGTAGCAGAGGTGCTGTCTCTGCGGGATGGCTGTGAACCAGCTGCTTCTGCAGGAGCGGTGATAGGCAAGTGCAGATCTATGACCTTGAGTGATACAGACTCACTAGAGCCTGAACTTGTGCTTCTGGAGGATCTGAAAGAAAAAAATATACTTGTCAGTGCAACAGAAATCCCCCTGTCTAAAACAGGGCTTCTGACGGTGCCTCACAATAAAGGCACGCAGGAGCAGTGGTTATTGGAGGTAAGATCCCTTACAAAGACCCCTGTAGACACTGCCACTGATTGCTTGAGTAACCTGTGGAAATGTTAGATTGTAACTGATTCAGCATGTTCTGTGCATGAGTAGTTGATAGATGCTGAACACGGGAAAAAAGTATCGGTAACAGCACATGTCTGTCTGCCCTATTGAATTGGGAAAGGGAGCTCACACTACCAATGCAAAATGTGGCTGGAGCTCAAACTTGAGCTTTTATAATGTGAAACCACCTTTTAATTGGAGCACAGTTAGCAAAATTCAAGGTAATTATTCTGTATTTGCTGTTTTATTTAAAACTGTAATGGATGCTCAGGTAAATCGTGTGCTAGAAAAATCTAGTAAACCTAAAGGTGAGACAGTATAAGGAGAAAGGGTTTTTTAGTGTTCATAAAGTAGAGACAAGGTTGAGAAGATCTTCAGGAGTGAAGAATTCTCTCATTTAGGGATTTAACAAAAAATAAAGGCAAAAAATCATTGCTAACACTTACCTGGTAGAAGCTAGCGAGCTTTGTGCAGATGGTGATTGAGAACTTTGACTACTACCAGCAGAAGCAATTGTAGGAAGCTCTAAATTGGACTAGAAAAACAACAAAAGAAAAAATGTTAACCTAATGGCTCTGCAGTGGGACTGGGTACAGCGGGAGGGTTTATGATCCTTTGTATTTGAAGACCTGTTGAAAGCAGATTAACCCTTCTTCCTGTTTAAAGTATTGCTTATTGTTTAATTTAGGAGTTGCCCTTGAAAGACGCTCACCAGCAGACCAGAGCTGCCCAACAAGATTTTGGTGGCAGTTAACTGTGAAAAGCTCACCTGGTGAAAGTACGTTTGGAAGGGTGTAGTTAAATCAGGATTTGCTTTTAGAACATCAGCTAACAATTTGTCGATGGTTCCGCTGAAGTTTTTCAGTTCACGAAGATCAATGTCTCTTTCTTCCTGTGTTTTTGTTCCAGTTTTCTTCAGAGATTGAATTTCTCTGGATAGTCTGGAACACTTTTAACACAAATATCTTTTTAAGCATTGCTTTTATGAAGATGCAACATTTTCAGAAACCTATTAAGTTTAAATTCGGTGGTTTTAACCATGCTGCTGTCTATCACTATGAAGTTAGACACTGTCATTACCGAATATACAAACCTGTTTTATAATCCGTTCTAGTTTTGGCTTCTGTTTTTCTATGTCTTTGTTCAGCTGCAAAATAACAGCTTGTTTTTCCTTCTTTTGCTCTTGGAAGAGGGCCTCCTGCTTCAGTACTATATCAAAGTCTTTTTCCATACTCTGCAAATTGATTTGAATGGTAGTTAGAGTTTATAAAACTCCTCTGATATCCTTTGACCTTTTATATTTGTAGAAGGGTCTGTTATCTCTACTACTTGTTTTTAAATGTAGCTCTAGGAGTTAGTACTAATGATAAGACAACTGTCTGCCTGTCAGACTGTTTAGTAGATAAATAACTGGATAGAGACCATCAAGTAATGTAAATACCTTAAAAATTACTTTAAAGGACTATTAGTGAAGTTACAAATAAGTATTTTCAGATGTGCCTCTGAGCAGTATCTACAAATGACTTGTCACAGTACCAGTTTACCAGTGCAGGCTATCCTAACAAAAATACCATCGTTTCCCATGGGAAGAGATGGATCCTTTTGACTGGAATGAATAATAATCAGCTCCCTAAGGGTGACTCGCGTTGGTTTGGGGCTTTTTAAAGTAAAAGGAAGTAAAGGGTATGCCTTAACATCTCCTTATATCCTAGGACTTACTCCCTGATGAAGATACTCCTCTTTAATTTCAGAGGTGTTATTTCTTAAGTAAGGTTTATGTCCTAGGAGGTAGAATAAGCAACAGGAATGTTTGTTGACCTGTAGTCAGTGATTCTGGGCTTAGAATAATCACATGGAATGTAACAGAGTTCCTTTGATTTCTTCTGCACGGGAAAGTTTTGGCTAAAATGTCACACATCAGAGGTAAGTGTTGTCCTTTCTTAAGGGCCAAGTGGGCTTGATAGCAAAGGGAAGCATCATTAAGTCCTTGAGGTGGAGCCTGAAGAGAAGCTGTGATTGAACCTGCTAAGAGCCAGACAGCCACCTGGGCCTGAATTAATACTGTTTAGACTAAAGCACCCTGAATGCTAATACAACAGTGTATGTTCTAGAAAAATCCTGGGATGGACATGGCAGAGGTCACAAGATGTGTAGATTTAATCTCTGCCATGCTGGAAAGGGTGACAGAGTGCAGTGGTGTGCACTACGCAAAAATACAACTGCTTGGATGCCAGAACAGGACACTTGTCGGTGTGCATCGTGGATTTTTGAAACTTCTACCTGTGTGTGAATAAAAAGCCTGAGTTTTCTTTGTTATTCAAGAAGATTCAAATAAGCACTCAATTTCTAAAAGATCATATCCATTCATACAAATCATAGGCTTTGTATTAATGATAATGAAAAGAACAGGCCAAAAATGGTCCCAGAATTTCCTTGCAGGATGATTTGAATAGATTTAGGTACATGCTGAAACCTTGTCTGTCTGACTGGAACTTGTGCATGTATTTTACCTGGAGATTTTTTTCAAGTTCCTTGATCTGTCTTTGTTTGCATCTGTAGTTCTCATCAGCAGCCCTTTTCTCCTCCTCTAGTTTCAGTTTTTCCTCATATTCCTCACCTGTGATCCCAAACAGTGAGGCAGCATTATTGCTGGACAAGCAGTGTATACAACTCAATTTTCAATTTAAAATAAATTGCACTTTAAAGTAACTGCATCAGGGAATATTACTATATTAATATTGGCAGTATTACAGGGACCTCGAGGTTTAAGGGGTTTTTTACGCTACTTCTAAGTCCACTGTGAAAACCGTGCTGGCTTCGCAGGAATGACGATTTAAGAGCTACGTTTTCTGGGGCCAGCAGAGGGCACAAAAGTTAAATAATCAAATATTTTCTAGAATTAAATCTATGTAATTTCTCCTGATGATGTTTTGTATATGCTAAACAAAGAAAGTTCCACTGAAAGCAAGCTTATGAAAGTGGCAACTGAAACAACACATGAAGATATTTTCAAGAATTCTGAGGAGTTTGCATTATTCAGAAACTTGTAGTTAGGTAGTCCATCTTTTTAAATCTGTTGACACTACTCTAAAATAGTGTTTTAAGCTTTACTCTTCCTCATCATTTTCCCAGACGACCAGTTACTACTTTTTTCCTCCCACTTGCAAGCGTAGCTAAGGGATCAGTCTGTCACTAGAGCACCTGTTCCTAAGCTGGTGTATGGTTGCTCTCGATATGGTTTTGTGCCCAAGCTGGCTCAGTCTGCCACGAGGTCAGCCGTGGCACAGCTCATCCTGCGTTTGTAATTTGAATTAATAACTGTGTGATGCAGCATATAAACCTGTGATTTTTGTACTGTGCAAAGTTTTATCTCTAGACCTATGTAGTTCAGTGGGCACTTCTCTCACACTGTAATGACTCTTCCTCTCAGTAATTGTCTTTATGCTTTGCCTCTTCTGACTTTTCCTACTTAGAAATATTCACAAAAATTATGTAGCCTTAGAGATTTTCATGTAAATTGGGTAGAATGTAAAAATTAATTATGCCTTACTGCACTTTCTTCTGTGCTTATTCTGCTGAACTATTATTCATAGAAGCACGTGAATTGCACTCCCTTTTGCTACTACCAGTTTAGTCTCACTCTGTGATGCATTCTTTTGTGCCATGGAATCTCCCCACTGCATACCCAAATTATACCATCATCCGTAATTCACACAGCAAGTAGCAATTTCTGGTTTACATACTTGTCTCGGTGACTTCCTTGAAAGAGTTTCGGTAATTGCTGTTGCAGTTATTAAGTACACGCAAAGTGTTTTCCAGGGCTACCATTTCTTTTTCAGCTTTGCAGATCTTTGCATCTAAATCATCGCCTTCACGTCGAAGTGCTTCCTTTTCTTGTGCAGCCTCAAAATAAACATGATATTTTAGGTGACTGCATGCCTACTGAAAATATTAGGACAATTATACAGAAAAAAATACCTGCAATATTTAGGGGTTAAAATCATAGGTAGATATGGGGCTTATCGGTGTTGTCGGGCTTGAACTGAGACAGTTACTAAGGAAGTGGCAGAAATAGTTATTTACAATATTCAAAGTTCTTTGAGGTATTTCACTGTAGGTATCTGCCTCTCTGAGCTCCCAGGGCCCCGATGAGCAGGACCCACGCAGTGCACAAAGGCACTTCCATGCTTCGCCCTGCAGGTGCGAAGTGCAGCACCCACCTCACTTCTGGTTTCTTTACCCACAAATCCCAAGTAAGACTGAGATCATATGTAATAGAAAACCACTGAGAGAGTGTTACAAGTCATCCAGTCTCTCTGGGACTTGCTCACTTGCAAGGCTTCATTCATATGATCAGTCAGATTTAAGAAACGCAGCCAGCTGGGGGTGGGTAGGGTTTTCTGCAGTCCCTCAGAAAATCTGACAGAGTGCGAAATCCCCAGAGTTGCAGAGGGTACACGCCCACAGCGACCACAGAGGTTTTAGTGAGGATCTTTTGCTGTGCTAGATGGCACAGTAGCAGAAACGCCATCATTAAGAAATTTAACACTTCAGAATGAGAAAAAATGCCAACTTCAGAGCTAAGATCGCCACTAGATGCATTTTGCTTTAAGAGGAAGTCAGAGAATTTGTGTAGATCAAAAATAACAGATTTTTGTTTGAGGATCAGGGTATGGGATTATAGATAAGGATGGATTTTTATTTTCCCAATGAAAAGCTGAAGGATGCGTAGGTGATTGATAAGTAGAAGTGGACAGTTTACCATATGTTTAAACCTTGAAGAATGTAAACTGAATACCTAAAAGTAATTCTGACGGGTAGGAGAATTTAAGGTCATGTGAGACTGTGATAAACTTGTTTCCAGTTTGTAGTGGTTTGCCACATGACCAGTGCTTCTTGGGTCTTTGTAAATTAATGAGCATTGAAGGGAAAATTTTCAGACTGCTCAAAATTAAGACTCTTCTGACATTAGGGCTGACCACAGAGATTCATGTGAAATTGCTGTAACATTTAAATAACCGTCAGATACTATAAAAGAGTTAGACTGAAAGTAAGCAGTAGGCAAGGAGGTTGTCTTAGTTACTTGAACAGAGCCCAGAGAAACTGATAGCTTGAATTATAATGAATTAATAAATTACAAGGAGTTAATAAGATACCTTAATTACATAGTAGGTCTGAGTTTTTTCCTCTTCTCCTTCAGGTGGCATTGTGGCAAACGTAAGAATTTCGTATCTGCATCTCAGTTTATCAATTTTGTTTAGACGATCTTGGAATTCGGCACTGATTTATTTGGGGGGAAAAAATAAATGTGTTGAAGAGGCATTTGTCTGGCAGTGTTTTATGGGCAGTTCTTGCTACAGCAGTTTAAAGTACCGGTGTTGTTCCATCAGTCTGCCCGCGTACGAGGAGGCAGGCAGGGCAGCAGTTGTTCTGCTCCTGTTCTTTGTAGCTTTTTCTGGTTTCCCAGCCACAGTCATCTGTTTTTCTTGTCACCTACAGTTTTCTTGCAGTTCTAAACTGCATCAAGTTTATTTTCATATTCCAGATCATCGCACCCTGGGAGACCGTGCCACAGTCCTTCCCAGAAATTTTTTAAAGGTTTGGCATTTAAATCCTACAGCTGCACAAGCTGCCCCCTGCTGATACCATCTTAATATTGCCACTACTAGATGAGCGTAAGCAACAGTAGGCAACAACCCCAAATCAAATTACATGGAAGCATCAATTAGCTGTGTAATTATCAAAGGAAAAAAGCCACACAGTCTGCACTCTCGGTGAGCAGTTAAGCTTTAGTCACACTAAATCACTCTAATTTCCTATTGTGTGGGGTGGGGTTAGCAGAGGAGTGAATAAAAAGCCTGCCAGATTTCAGCAGTTCAGCTGCTGAAGCATTGATTTTTGGCTGGATATAGATACCAGGGTTTCAGACCTAAAACTGCCCCAGATACTTTGCACTGATTCTTACAGAAAGGAAAAGTCATTTCACATGTGGTTGCTTTATAAGAGGGTGTATATAATTCAGATTTAATTTTCTTATACAGGACACCTAATGGAGAGCTCTTTTGTTAAAAAGACCAAAAAAACCAAACTAAACTTACTGTGTCAAAGAAATCACAGTTTTATCAAGCAATTGGGAGTAAACCCTCTTTAAAAGCAACTTTTATGTTTTAAATATTTTTGTCATACCTCCAGACAAACTGATTTCACATTTCCTGATTATTTAAAAAATGCACATAACACTTTAAAAAGTTGTTTGCAACTGGGGTTTTCCCTGGAGGATCTTTACTAACAGAACAAACAGTAACCACTTCAAGTTGTTAGAGCTGTAGGCTGGATTTCAGAGAAGGGATCTCTTGCTAGCCTCAGCTGTCTCAGTATATAAATTTGAGGAAGATTTACTTCATCCTCAGTTTCCCTACTTGGTGAAGTTTGGTACAATGCTTAACTTTTTCAGTGTCTCCACATAAAATATACTCAGCAAAAATTACGTGTTTAATTTACATAAGAGTAATTACCTTGCGCGTTGCCGTTCCTGTTCCACAAGTCTCATCTGGGAATCCAGCATGGCCTTGTGAATCTTAATTTCCTCAGTCCTTTCTGCTATGGCTTTCTTTAATGCCATTTTCTGTTTTTCCAGTGTTAGAACTTTTTCTGTCTTATTACACAGAGTATCTTGAAGACGGTTCAATTCTAGTTTTAAGAGGTTATCTTCAACCATCAATTCCTAATAAATGCCAAAAAGGTCTCAAAATAAGAAAGCATTGTTTATAATTAAGATTATTTGTAACAGTTAATAATTTTTATAGAGCATCCATTATTTTATCTTTAATATATATACAACTGTAAGACTTATTTTGCTCTGCTTTTTAAAATGTTCTCACTTTCTCATTTGCTAACAGTTTACATGGGCAGTGAGATAGGGATAGATTGTTTCCTCACGGTTTTATACAGATTCATCAGACTTTCTAATTCAGGTTCAATTCTGGGTTAAGACTTTTCCATCAATAACTTTCTTTCAGTTTAGGTGGTTTCAAAGAAATCCAGCTGACCTTACAAGGAACTTTCTGAAGCAGTTAATATCTCACTTGAATTACGATAACCGTCTTAAATATGTTTTAGATTCTGTAGGTCTCCAAGTCATGTTGTTATATCAGGAAATTATATATACATCGAGGCTTAGGAAAAGCAGCAAGTGGTGAACTTCATTAACATGCAAATACTTTGAATCATTTAAAAATAATCTCTTGTGGATCTCAAACTCTGTACCATTTGTTTTCCAAGTTCTTTTATGCCACCAGCTTCTTTCTTTTGTTCCCCTGAATTTCATCCCCAAAGGAAAGTTCCAGGTTAGGGAAAAAGAGTTTTCATTGAGGAGTAAGTCAATAGCAAAACTCTTTTCTCTGCTACTTAGACCCTGTGTTGTTCTACTACCTTAGTGCTTCCTTTAGGAAGGCTGCAACTTACTGCAGGAAAAAACTGTGCAGTATTTAAAGGACTGGGAACAGTATTTTTCTGTTTATCAGAATACAGGGAGAAGGACTTCCATTTTATTTCTAATTCCTTCAACTGGAATATAGATAAATACAAACCATCTGCTGGAAAATATGTTACAATGTTATAACAAAACTGAGCCAAATTTATTAGTTGGCATCACAGATTAAGCATAAAAAAATCAGTGCTAGGTAAAGACATCCCTGAACAGTAAGCACATTTTCTATTTTAAAGGCAGTTATTTCTCAGAAAAAAAAAGCCACCAAATACTGACCAGGTGGATATTGTAATATAAGTAATGTGTGATTAAACCGATAACCCAAATAAACTTTATGCTGTATATGGAGAAGAAACACCACTTTCCCTAGCAAGGTAATAGTGATGAAAATTACTTCAAAGTTTGGGAAGAAAGGTGTAAGTCAAGAAACTACATAGAGGTTTTTTAGGGATGTAATGATGTAGCACCATGGGAGGCAGACAGTAACATTCAGATCAAGTAATGAGTTTATGTGTTATAAACAAACAAACAAACAAACGTGTCCTATGTTAGTAAAGTTGCAAAATAATACTGTACCTGCTTAATGGCTTTAGCTTTTTTTAACTCCTGATCTGATCTCTCATTGAAAAGGTTTAGTTCGTTTATCTTGATCATTATACCACTTGTTTCTTCTCTTGTCTTATCCATTGCTCTCTTGATGAAATGGATGTCATTCTGTTAAATAAGTTATATTTAATTTATTTCAGTAAACGTATGTTGCAACAAAAGCTACCAGTTAATTCTGAGTGAGATATTTTTAAGTCCTGGAATCACAAACTGTCATTTTCTTGTGTCCATATGCTGCTCTGCAAGCAGTACCTAGAGCATTGCGGTCCTCAGGCAGAGTGCTTGAAGACTGCTTTTTTTATGTGGAATGCTTGTTTTTTCATTATTTGGAGTGTGATAACTGTTATTTATACAATATAGAGCTTTCAGCCAATACGGCAATTCTAACATAATCATGTATTTTGGTATAGATAAAAAAAAGTCTCCTGGTGCCACTGACCATGTCTTTGATATTCTTAGTTCGTCTTCATAAAACCAGATGGTTTTCATAATACTCCAAAATAAGAATAAATTCCCGGAGGTGTGTTCCAATGTTTGATCATACTCACTGCTTAAATTTTGCATCTCCTCAAAACTGAAGCGCAGGCAGCAGTTGCCCAACATTAAATCTTACTTTTGCGTGGATCTCCAGTTAAAGGGCTTTCCTATAAGCAATTTCTTCCCCTCACTAAATTGATCGATTTTTTTCCTAACTATCACTTTGAAAAAACAGTTGTGATGTTTTATTAAAAACCTGATGTTTGTCTTGGTATGGTCTCTCTTTGAAAAGAGGTTTCTAAATATGCTAAAATGTAGCTGATTAATAGACAAGTACATTTTTTACAAAATGAAATTATAAACTGCAGAATAACTAACTGGTTTGTATCTACAAGAAAGCTCAGTGCATTTTTAGAGAATTAATGATGGTCACTGGATAGTGGAAAAGCAAAGAACAAGTGTGTATATGCAAAATCGTCACATGGGAATAGAGCCAGAAAAATAGTATTTCTGAATTACATATCGGGATGAGGTCAGCTAACTCAAATACTGTCCCTTCAATTCAGTAATGATACTTTGTGCAATTTTAAATGCAATTGTACTTGTCATTTTATGAAAAAATATAAAAGTATTGAGTAGCATCGCAGAATAATGTTGTCCCATTTCTACATAGCCCTAAAGATAAACTCAGGCATTCGCAATCCGTCAGTCACATCCCGAAGTGAAAGCGAAGCTTGCCTTTCCAACCCCCCAGCGCTTGGCTTCTTGCTAACGTGGCTCACGTGTGCAAGAAGGACTTACTTCTCTGGAAGGTACAGGGAACATACGAAGTTTTCCACACTGGCTGTACAAAGTTCAGATATCTTTTAAGCTCATATCATTTTACTAATTAATAAGACTCAATCTACTTAATTCACTGAGGTTACACAGTCAACCTGCTCTTCTAAGGAAGTTACCTGAAGTTTCTTGTGCTGGGCGTGTAAAACATCGTATGCGTTTTTCTTTTCTTCTAAGCTTTTCTGAAGTTCAGCAACTTTTGCTTCCAAAACTTGTTTTTCATCTGCATTAACTTCCCCTTCTAACCGTGACAGCCGTCTCTGTACTTGCTGAATATAAAAATCCTGTTAAAATAATTTTTTAAGAAAATTAATAGTCTGAGATAAGCAATAACAGCCTTCCTATAAAGCTAAAATACTGGATATAAACTTGGATCTAAATGTTGGCTTTAGGACAGTCACCCAATTAAGCTATTGTTTTTATAATAATTTATGGCTTATAGACCTCATTAGCAAAAATATTCTTAGATGACTGATGTGCAGTGATGGTTCAACAGTAATCTTCTAGAAGAGTAACAAAGCGTGCTCAGCACCCTGAGCTGTAGGGAGGCTTACAGTGGAGTTGCCATCTTGCTGTTACCAGTGGATGCTCATATAAAAGAGCAAAATTTTCAAAGTGGTGCATAGGAAATATGCACAAAATCCAATTAGTAAATAACAGGATTTTGGCATGTACCTCTTGTATTGCTTTAAAAATTTACCCTGAGGTGTCTGGTTCAGAGGGATCAAAGTAAAGAACTGATTTGAGAAATCAGTGGGAAAAGCAGCAGATGCAAACAATAATGAAATACACGAGTGCATAATGTCGGTGATACTACAGCCAGTTTCAGTTACTTCAATTTTATCCATACATCTAGAGACAGAAATAAATGCAGACTTTGAATTACACTGCGTGGCATTTCCCAAATGGTAAGATGTTGACAAAGATTGCCAAACTCAAGCAATTTACTCACATTAGAGCCAAGAAACAATCACAGTGTGAAAGTACATGAACGTTTTACCTGGTTATAAATTAATTCTTGTTGTTTTAATGCGTCTGCATCAAGTCTGTGCAGTTGACTCTTAAGATTTTTAAGCAATGCTCGACTTCCCTCAATTTCTGCTAGAGCACACTTCTCCTTATCCTTCTGCACCTTTAACTCTTGAGTCTTCTTGAAAAGCAGTTCTTTTAAGTGGTTCACTTCTGTTTCTTTTTCCTGGTGACAAATTAATCGTTAAGTAATTAATCTCATCAAAACTAATTTCTGAGAATTATTTACCTTTATTAATCATATATAGGAAGAGTCAAAAGTTTCCATACTATATCAATTAATATGAACGTGGAATTTCGTAGGTCTTCAAAATGGTTGGCAGGAAACATCTTTGACTTAAAGAGAAAGTAATCTTCGATCCTGTCTTACTACTACATGACCCTTTTTTTTTTCCCATTAGGGGAGTGCTACTCTTTTCAGCCTTTCAGAAAACTAAATTCCTGTCATTCTTTCAAAAAAAACCCCTCCTTACAGCTTCCAGTGTATGTGAATATTTGGAGAAACATAATACAAAGCTTTTCAATGGTTTCTTAAAACTTGTATCTCTCTGTGTATGCACATATGTTTAGATAAATTGGAATGATTTTGCTAGAAAAAAATTGATTACACATTTTAAAATACTTCCTTATTCTCAGAGGTAAGTTGCCACTAAGGCCTAAATCAGTGCAGGAAATGAGGTTTTAGTAGGGCCTGTTACAATAAGACAATGCTGAACATTTCAGGTAACCTGAAATGTACTGAAAAAGAACTGAAATCGAGAGTATTTTCTTTCTATAACCCAACAAGGAAGACAACTTCATTCTTTCCTTCTCTCCTTCTACCTTCTGACATAAATAACCAAAGACTTTCCAAAGCTCAGACGGTTCACCATGCTACTTTCCTGTAAGGTACATCTCTCAAACAACGGATGTGGCATCACAGTCCTGCTCCAAAAGACACATTTAGCTCTAGTCTGGTATAGAGTTTTAAAATGCATATTTAAATTAATATAGCAGAACACCTTAGAATTCACCTTTCTACATTGATTAAAAATGCTCTTGATTTTGTATGTATATATGTTGAAATTTGCTTGTGAACCATCTTGGTGCCTTTAATAATAGTGAAAGAGAACTCCTCTGAGAGTTCACAGTCACATTCTACCAAACAGATACTTTTGTAGTTGCTGTAACTGCAATTCCAAATCCAAAACTCAGGAAGTAAAAAGCAGGTGTAAGTTTCATATGAAATTGTTATGGCCTGTAGCATTTTACACTGATGTCAGTGGGCTTTGGATCATGCCTGAACAAAGGAATTCAATTTCAGAAGTAAACTGTTTTTATGCGTGTGCCCAATTCTGAGCTGTATTTCTAAAGCTAATGATAATGATGGATTTACCTACTAAAACTGGATCATGATTTGACCTTCATTTCAGAGTCTTTCTTGCATATCTAAATCCATTTATTTAATATAAATAATTTCTCTCCCTTTAAGTGAGGTTGTTAATAGAGATAAGATACTCAATAAGCTTCACTGTGCAACAGTGTTTTGCCACTTTTTGAAGAGGGAGAAGTATCAGAGAACTAAAGCGCAAAACGGTGACATTTCATCCACATTGTTCCCATAAATATCTCTTCACAGTAAATTAATAGATGCCGCAAATAGCCGTGTGTGTCTAATGGTGATGGAAAGCATGCTTCTGACTAATACATTACAGACATTGTTCAAGAACAGTTCATCCTAGTTAAAATACTACCCTGAAGCTGTGGAGCTGCCAAGCTCAGTGTCATCTTAGGTTATCCGCCACCGATGCAAGTAAAGAAACCCTGCTAATGGTTTAGCCACCCTGGTAACAGTCTTAAGGGGAAGCAAATAAGGTTTTCATTTTACTGAAATGTTATGTCGTTACAATGTGTTTTCAAATTATCTGAAAACCCAAACGGTAAGGAAGGCCCATAATTTAAAAAACTCTACAGAGACAACGCCTCTCTAGTTTCTGTATGTGTATTTAAAGTGTGCAGTTAACGTGGACTCAATAAGTTAGAAAAATAACAATCTACTGCAAGGGGTTATTTCACACACATACTATAGACAACACAAAATAGGGGGGAAAAGTATACAGGGATATGCACAGATACAGCTTTGTTGTCGCTTGTGTGGGAACACCTGCTGTCACATTAATTTAACGTGGTTGTTTTACAGTAAAGAAAGCTTCAGCGTATCCAATACTCAATTGTCCAGCAAAATGTAGAAGGACATTTGTATCAAATTCCGTCAGAAGCTAAATACTAAAATACTTTAAGAGAATTAGTGGGAAAATGACAAAACAGTGGAAACATTTTCTAAATGCAGGAAAGTTCAGATGATTGCATTACAACATTGCATTTATTCAAGAGCCCTTTAGTAGTTCAACAGATGATGATGAATTAGGATATTTTTATTCCTAGATGTAATTTGCAACATAAGAAGTGGAGTTTGATTTTGAAAAAAAAATTAATATGAGACACATTAAAAAAACAGTTACCATATTACAGCTTGTACATGCCACTTCACAGAACAAAATCTTTATTCATCAAGGAAATGAAATGTAAAGTGAGCCAGTAATTACTTAATAGTCCACAACAAGTTAGATGTACCAGAGTATCAGGTAGTAGAATTAAAACAAGGAAGAGGAGACTAGACCAGGAAAATCTAATTAAAATATTTCAAAATCTCTTTTAATCTCAGCTTGCCGATATCATAGCTCTTTGCAGGTTTTTAAGTTTTGGTGATGTTTTACTAAAACCAAGTAATTTTCAGTGTTAATGTCACTGAAAAGACACCCTGACAAGATTTAGCAACCTTATTGATGAAAAACTGATAGAAGCCTATAGAACAAAACCTTTAAAGATATAAGGTAGCAAAATACAGGATTTTGAAATTTTTCGCTATTGTTACAAAGAAGCAGCAAAACATTGTTATATCTTTAGAACAAAATTTGCCATGTTCAGTAAGTTATTTCAATCAAGCCAAGAAGCTGCAAGTCACTGGTGTCAGAGGTGAACGCTCTGTGCTGTCCCTGGTGCAGTCACAGCACTGGTTTTATATCTGATCTCTACAATGACAGTTCCAGTAGCCTGGGGGACACCCTCTTCTGAATTACTGGAACCACTTATTTTCCTCCAGTTTTCCCAACACAGATACTGACATATCTACATGGATGTTACTTCACCATTTCATGAAATAGCTACATGTCATATTAATGCTTACATTCCTTTTTAATCCATAAATATTTGTTCTAGATAGAGCTTGCAGAATCAAATGAATTCTCATTTGCAGAAATCACAAAAAAAAAAAGTTTACCTTGACAACTTTTTCTTCTTCCTTTAGCATTTCTGCCATCCTCAAAGCTTTGTCTTCTGAGCTGAGTGTCTCCTCAGTCACAAGCTTCAGCTTATTGGAAAGACTTGCATTTTTTTCATTAAGAATGCTTAATCTAAACAAAATTACATGATTAAACAAGTTAAACGTATGTTGCATGTAGAACACTACCAAAACTGAGCAGCATACATATCTTCCTGCACCATTGCGTAATGCAGCAGGCTAAACTTCACTTACAAAAACCAAGGCCCTGATTTTTTCATGCCCTTTAAAAAGAAGGATTATCAGGAGTATTTCCTAAATTGCACAGTGCCTGAACCGGTACAGGACATGAAGTAACCAGAAGGATGGAGGCTTTAATCGTCAATGTTATCTAAGAGTCTTTGCTAGCTCAAGGATTTGATTATATGACTAATCCTTACAAATTATATTTTTAAAGGTCTGTTTCTTACCTGGCTTCTTTTTTCTGAATTTCTTTCTTCATATTGGTTACTTGTGCTCTCAGTGACTCTAGATCAGAAGCAGTTCTGTCTACAGTAGATTTCAAAGCATCCAGCTAATAAATTACAAAATGGTGCAATCAAGCTCTTATTTACTTTGGTACATGTTACAATATTTAAAATCGTAAGGGACCTATTTATTGGAAATTATTCCATTTCTTTTTAACGACATTTTCCAGAAAAAGAGTGCTACAAATTCTGAGGTGCTGTAAATTGGCACAGCTAGTAAATTCAATAGTCTAATTTACATAATCTGAATGCTGGGAAAAAATACTTAATAATACAGAATGAATTATGAAGGTGCTGTGGGCTGCAGTTCTTGTCAACAGCGGAACCGTAGTTTTATAGAGCACAGCTGACTTTGAGGTTCTTTGTGAACACAGAAACCTTTATATCGCTAATAAATATTTCTAATGCAAACTTTTTTGTGTACATAAAATTATTTTGATTAAGATAAGGGAAGCCTTTGACAAAAATACGCAAGACATTTAATTTGGTAAAAAATACATGACAGCATACACTTATTAAACAGGATAGGAATACTTTACAATCAATAGCTCATTACTCTTCACAGTATCACCTAACTGTAATTGTCTTCACTTTCATAGGTAAAGAAACCCGATCAAGGGTGTAGAGCAGGTGTCTCTCTGCACCAGAATGAGAAACTGGGAGGTCGCAAGTTGTCAGTTAACTGTAAGTCTCTTTCTTTCCTTGTTTCTGACTTGCATGCTACAGATGTTCTAATAATGGGAGACTGTTCTCACTGTCACATTATGCAGTATTGTGAAAAACTTGAAGCAAAATCTCTCAGCTTGAGATAAAAACCTACCAGTTCTGTGAACCCTCAAGTTTGCATGAATTACAATGTAATCTAATAGCCTACACCTTAACTGAGCTACCTACAGTTTAACTGATTTATCAGTTTATAAAGTACCTGCTACAGAAAAACTATCTAAAATTAAGGCAACAGCAGATGCAGATTTTTTCTAAAAATTGCCAAGCTTGCTGAATAGCCCTGTGTTATTGTTTTCTTGTTAAGAGAAAACTTACTCAGGTAATACAAATGTATCCCTTCTCAACAGCACCGTGACATTTGAATTACCTCTTAGAAATCCTTCTACAAGCAATTAAGCAGTGTGGCTCCTTCCCAGCTTTAAGTGCACATTAAATACAAGCAACAGAGTATAAGCATCACCAGCATCAAGCATGGCTTGTTGACAGGGCAGCCCTACCCTATGGTCTGTTGATTAGAAAACCTTGTGAAAGTGTTGGGTTTTGGGGTTTTTTCCAAAATTTTAACGTGACTACAAGGGCCATCAACCCTCACTTCTGTAAGCACAGAATGGGAACTGTTTGCAATCTGCAAGAGACATCTCTCATCTTTATACAACACTGCAGTCTGCGTGTGCAAGAGGCAAGATGCACCTCCTTCTGAAGCATCTCATAGTGCTACACCATTTAAAAGAAAATTCATCCATTGTGTACCAAAACAATAGAGAATTCAAGCTATTCTCTCTACCACCACCAGTGAAAGAATTAAGCTGAGGATTCAGATCCCAATAATCATGAGTAGACTGAGAAGAACAGGCATTTTGTTGAATTATTATGAGTCTAGTCTAAAACGTGAGAAAAGCAAATGCTATTCTGTACTTCCTCCATCTAGTCAAAAATTATAGTTTCAGTCTGTTTTTTCTAAACTGTTTCTTCATCCTTACCTCATCCTGCAGCTGAACCCTGTAAGTATCCTGGGTTTGATACTCATTTCGGAGGATGGTAGCTTCCCGTTCAGCAGAAGAAATTCTCTTTTCGCATTCCATATTATTAAGTGTTTCATTTACCAAAAAAGAAGTCTTCTCTTCCAGCACAATTTCTTTCTTTCTGATCTCCTGTTTTATGTCTGCTATTAGCTATCAGGATAAAAATGGTTTAGGTTTTCTTGCTTTAGATTAATAAAGAGTACAAGCAGAAGATAGATTGCTCTTAAGATCACTCTTTGCATTAGACAGCTCGGTTATCACATCATTCTTTAATTACTTTATTCCACTAAAACATCACACACCAAATACTACAATTGTTTTGGACTGGCAACTTCCAAAATGTTTCAGTAATTTAAAAAAAAAAAAATAATGCTATAAACTTGTATGAAGTGAAAATATATTTTGATTGACTGAATAGGGAAAATTGCTATGTGAACAAAACTTCAGATAGACTTGCAACAGCAAATCCAAGAGAAAAATTGCTAACAGAAGTGATGTTTACATCACTTCTGATTTATAGCCATTCACTGAAAGTTGTATATTTTGAAAAGTTAAGTAAAAGATTAGCTACTGGGAAAATTATACTGTAGTTTGAATGTAAAAAAAAAAAAATAAAGATCCATTTACAAAAGCGTCAGTAGACCTATCGTATGGACAATGGAAGGTTTGCTAGACCTGGGTTGTGGGGTTTTTGTTGTGCTTTTTTTTTGCAGGGGTGGGTTGTGGTTTTTTCTTTAAATATCTGTTTGTCATTTGTTCTTTGCAGGAATCTTCTGAACTGAAATACTTAAAATCCAAAATATTTCAGCTAAATTAGACTGTTACATTTTTGGTTTACCAATATGTTTTCTGGCTTTATTTTCTCTTATTATATTTTTTAGCGTTGTATCTCAAGACTGGTTAAACCATGTTTCTGCTCAGACTATACCTAACAACTGGGCAACAACACAGGCAACACAGCAAAGCTGACATCCTATACCAGCAGAGCTAAGGATTTAGGTAGAGCCTTCTTGTGCATGTAATACTACTTTCCCTCACTTCAAAAAAGTCATTGTTACTTTGGAATCCACATTTATAAATTTTTTCTTGACACTGATCCTTCAGGCTTTTTCTGGTGTATCTGTTCTATTGCCCTGCAGAACCTTCCAAAGAGCTTGCCCTTCTCCTCAAAAAGCCAGGATAAAATGTACTTTATTTGCACCTCTTGCCATTGTACCTTCTGTGCATAAGACACTGACAGAACCAATGAAGACTATATATTTTAGAAATTCATCATGCCCAACAGGATCTTTTTTTGGATTAGAAGAGTGCTGTCACTTCTCTCCATTTGCAGAATGTACTTAAGGACCAATTTTTAACCTTACTGTGATTTTTAAAATACCCATAATTCTGAGATAAACATTATGCATGCATTTGTTCACAGAGGCAGCAATGCTAATTCCTTCAATAATAAATGTTCTGCTTTCTTTTTTATATTGCATCCCAGGCACAGAATCCCCTCCTTGCAGTTGACTGTCCTTACACTCTCAGAAAAAACACCCCATCTTGTTGCTTCCTAGATCACAGAGAATGCTGAAATTGCCATGCTTTGCATTTTCCAGCATCCCCAAGACTGATAATTAAACTTTGCATAGCATCACACAGAGCACCATTGCTTCCACTGAGAGATACTCCTTTCAGAATAAATTCTGAGTACATTTCAATAATACCTGAACTTTGAAACGCCTGAAATAGAGAAGTAAACACAAAGAGAACACTGAACATCTAAAAGACACTGGATGTGTGACTGGTGAAATTCCTGTCAATAGCACAGATACAGAAGTAGGCTGATCCACTGGTAGGAATCAGTTGCAGCAGTTTTACCAAGGCACAGTGATCGATCTGTTGATCTCTTTTCTGCATCTGCTGTATTGCATTCTCCCACTGCCTGATGACTTCTTGCCTCTCCTGATGCACTCTGCGAAAGTCTTCGGCTGTCTTGTCAAGCTCTATCTGTTTAAAAGAAAGCACCTCCAAGATATCTGTTTTTAAAAATTTCATCAGTAACGATATCTTCGAGAACCTTAAGCATATACCTGAGCTGTTACAGTTTCTGTAAACTCATTATCAAGAGCTCTGCGCTTCTGATTTGCTTGCATGGTCAACTTTTCTACTTGAAGGGTTAATGCCTAAAATGAAAGGATATAAAAATATAATGTATTTGAAAACAAATATATAATGTCTTATAAATTCTTAAAGCTCTGCTACAATTAGGGGTGGAATTCTTGAGGGCATCAATTTTATTGTGGTGTAGAAGACTAAAAAATGAGACTCTAGTCTCCCAGGTTTTTGGTCATACAAGAGGCCATAATCCCGTCAGCCCTTGGGACCAGGCTGAAGCCTGGCCAGAGTAACTCTCCAGCCCATATAATGCGTATGTGGAATCCCTGGCATCAGCTATTTCACCTGACTGTCACTATTTTCGCTATGCTGTGTGACTTGCTAATGACAATTATATCAGTGAGACTGTGTAAGCTAAAGCTTTCGGGTACACCCAAACTTCCAGTTAAGCATTTAACAAGTAAAGATGAACTTTGTCCTCCCTGTATTTAAATATCTTCAGTTAATATTCTCTTAAGCCTTTATCTATAAATTAATATTATACTTGAGAACTAAACCTTACAAAGTCTGAACTTATGACTGGAGTGTCTATTTAGAATATCTTTCTCTATTCTAGGCAGTTTACTGAAATAGCCATACCTTATTCTCAGTAATATTAAGAAATTCAGTTTTAATGGGAAAATCTACACTATTTGTCCATATTCAGTATATGGTTTTTATTAGAATCCTCTCTCAATTCAGTGGCACTGTTTTCTAGACTTTATTATCTATTTTTGCACCTTCTCAGAAAAATTCAAGCTTAAATTCTACCCAGACAAACAAACAAATGAATGCCTTCAATTACGCCTTTCACCTTTTGAAAACTTGTTCTCTCTAACCTTCAAAATAAACCTCAGGTGAAATTGCACTGTTGTGTTAAGCAAAAAACAGCTTAAAAACTGTTGTATGAAATCTTGTCTCATCTTGCCTAACTTGATAACATAACAAAGTCTTCAAATGTTGACGTCGTTCTCTGTTTTGAAGATTGGTGTCATTTCTACTTACTCCTAGTTTCCCTTCGTCTTGTTGTGCATACTTCTGGATTGTGATAGCATCATTATCTTTACGATTCGACTCTTTTATCCAGCTCTCCAGAACTTCCTCATCACAGTTCATTTGTTTTTTTAAGTCTTCCAACTTCTTAGTGGTTTTGTTTATAGCATTCTAATGAAATTAGAGATGAATTAAAGGGTTAATATTTAATGTTTAATATTGTCCTTGAATAGAAATTGAAACAACCAGTACAAGCTACAGTAACAAGTTTACACACATCTTGTTGCCAACAGAATTGCTAGCTTTCCTTTTTGTTAATTGTGTATTATACTTGAGGAATGTTAATGCACGTCCTGGTCTTAAAGAAACAAGACAGTAGGTTACGACAAACCTAAAATGCAAATAATTTTAAACAGAAAAGTCAACCTCTGGCGAGATACATGTGGGATATTTATTGCACATAATAAACTGATCTGAGGCATCATAGAGTTTCTCCCTTGCACACTGAGGCCCAGAGCTTAGATCCTTACCCTACATATCAGTTTACAAATGGCCCCATGTGGCTGTGAAGTCCTGATACAAAAATCAGAGAATCTGGATTCAGCTGAATAGCAAGGATATCTGCATCCTGCTACCCATTCTGAGAGACTGGAGATTACAAACAGATTTAATGAAACGAGCAAATTAAGAAATGAACAAGCATAATTTTGCTAGAAAGAAAAAGTTCAATTAAATAGAGAAACACCTGTAATTAATTAACATTAAATTACTACTTTTTTTTAACATAAAGCACATTTTTGATCTCAAAATCGTGCTCCAAGCTGTTTGTTTGGTTTTTTTAGGGGAGAGAAGATTTGCCACCAACAACTTAATTTTTAAACCGTAAAGAAAATACCTGTAAGAATTATCAGGATGGTGACATGGACATGTGGTTGTATATGTGGCATTAAGAACTGTAGTCTTTTAATATCTACTTTCAATATCTAAGTCTTGACCAGTCTATACAACTTGATGCTCACTGTCATTCTACTTGCCTAGACAGGGAAAAGCACATCCAGATCATTTACCACAGCTTGTAAGTTTTAATTATAACTAGCTATTCTTGACTTACACTATTATTTCTGTAAGTGCAAGTAAGGACAAGTCATAAGATGTAACTGCAATACAGGTGTTCTCTTACAAAAGACTTAAACCTTACTTCTTGATTGTTTTTCTTTTCTCTTAAGGAAGCTATCTCATCTTCCATTCGTTTAATTTCACTTTTGAGATGTCCACGTTCTCTCTCGGCAAGGGCTTGAAAGTGTTGTTCAGTTTCAATTTCACTCTCTCTGGCTTTGTAAAGAGACTAGAGGACAATACAGTTCAGCATTTTACAATAAACAAAAGGAATATAACAATAAAAACCTTTTTTTCTTTTTTTTCTTTACATGCAGTCAAATCCCAAGGCAGAGATGGTATGGTTTTTGTTGTAGGAATTTTCAGAGCAACTTCATTGTTTGGATTTTTAGCATCTCAAATGTATGCTAATACATATATATATATATATGTATATATAGTATTGTACCAGACATCCACAGATCAACCATTTATAGCCCTAAAAACTCAACTCAAAGGTTTTTTCAGCATCAAAATCTTAGTCTCTTGGTCACCAGAGGCTTTACATCAGGTTCAGGAAGCATCAGCAAATGAAGGAATTTTATTGTGTTATGCTGAGACAGAACACCACCAGGCTGGCCTGTAGCGGTATCTATGTATGGTCTCATCCTTCCAACAAAGATTATTTAAAAATAATTATTTATAGCAGGGTTGTTGTTCCTTGTATAACAAGAAACTTATTACTTACTAGAAGCTTCTTTTTAATAGAGGATAGTACATGCTGCCTCTTTATGTGCAGATTAAAACTCGACTTTAGCACACACAAAAAAAATCAGGAAGTCATTCAGCTGCTGAGAAGTTTAAGACTTCTTCCTGTTCAGTCCCTGATCTAGTCGAGAGGTGGCATCCCTGGCGACAGGGAGGCTGGATTAAAATGATCTCTAAGGTCCCTTCCAGCTTAGGCCATTCTATGATTCTATGATTCTTCATCTAGTATATTTTCCCTGGAAGGCATACAGACACAGGACTCCTCAGAAACGTAAACCACCCATTTTGGCCAATTACCTCAGAGTATAACTGGAGACTTTAACCTTTAACCTTTAACCACTTCATTTTATTTTTCAAGTCCATGAATTAACTCTTCACTAGCATTTCAAAGCTAGCATCACAAAGATTATAAATTCATTTTTCCCTTACACTGATTTTTTTTTTTTATTTTCCTTGACTGATTTTCTCTTAGATCTACAGAAGTTTAGCCTCATAGACAATTCTAAAATGCATCCTTCCTGGCTTTCTTCTAGGTACAGTCATTTGACAGAATCATAGAATCATAGAATAGTTTCAGCTGGAAGAGACCTAGAAGACCATCGAGTCCAGCCTTTGTCCCAGCCCTGTCAACCCACTAAACGATTCCCCCAATGCAACATCCACTCGTCTCTTAAAACACCTCCAGGG
>NW_009721576.1:0-247 GCF_000703405.1 Apaloderma vittatum | reverse complement strand
GCAGTTGTAAAGATCGATGAGGTCTCCCCGCAATCTCCCCTTCTCCAGGCTGAGCAGCCCCAGATCCCTCAGCCTTTCCTCACACGACTTGTGTCCTAAGCCCTTTCCCAGCTTGGCAGCTGCCTTTGTTCCCTCTCCAGCATCCTGGATCTTAGATCTTGATCTTGGATGGGATTTTTAATGACCATACATAGTATCGATAAGATATACAGTTTAACTTTTGTTTCCTGTGGAAGTCCTGGAACGA
>NW_009721575.1:45947-47763 GCF_000703405.1 Apaloderma vittatum | reverse complement strand
GGGGGGCGGAAACCCTGCGCACCCCCTAGCGAGGTTCTCGCTGCTTGTTTTGGAGCGTTTCCACTCGCGCTCGGGGAACACGCCGGGTGTTTCTTGCAGGAGGCACTTGAAGGGCCAAAGGGATCAGCAGCGGCACACGCATTGCTGGACATAAGAAACCGAACTAATTAGAGTTTAGGAACAGGCTTGCACTAAATCTGAAATCCCCAGGGGTCTGACTTTAAAAAAAAAAAAAGAACAAAAACAAGGAATAAAATAAATAAAATTCATAGCTGCTCGGTTGCAGCAAGAGGGAGAGCTGCCAACCGCAGGGAAACGGGACGCCAATTCTGCACAGGAGCAATTACAACCTGGTTTCAATATGAACTCCCTTCAGCATAACTTCCCTGCTCAGAGCTGCCAAGAAAGCCTGTGACCCTGTATAGACAAAGCTCCACTTGAAATAAAGGCATGAATTTTGGACGGTCTCAATGTACATATGATCAAATCTAAAGCTAGACTCCATTCCTTAGAGCCTGAATAGCGTTCACTGATTTTATTTACTTGAAAAATGAAGTAAGCCAAAATGAGTTAGGACCATTCTAATTTTCAACAAAGTATCCATGCAAGACACCCAAGTAACCTAGCAAACCCACTTTGATTTTCCAGAGTGTCCTGCAGAAGCGAGTGCAAGCAAGCACTTGGACAGAAACAGCTAGGACGAGCGAGTGGCAGAACAGGAAAGTGAGACTTCAGAGAAGACTTCTCAAAGGCTTCTCAAAGGAGGATGACACCTGAAGAAATCAGCAGATATCTCCCTAAGATATCCTCTTCCTGGATTGTTTCAGAAGCTTTCCTCTAGCTCCCTTCTCTTTACACTCTTTAAACCACGAGGGAACAGGCTCAACCAGATTCTCTCAACTTGAGGGCCAGTGCAAAATCTGATCTGAAGTATCATCAATTTACTGCAGACCTAGTGAAAGAGTCACTAATCCACTGAGCCCTGTGGCTACCCTGCAGGCACATCTGCCCCTACACACACACCCACTAAGCAGGAGTTGAAGAAGTTTCTTAGGGCAGTTGCCATTGCCACCCCCTCACTGCTGACCACTCCTGCAGGAAATCCTGCCTCCCCACTGGACACAACTGTAGAAATCCAGCAAAAGCACCACATTGACACATTAAAATCAAGTAGCACTACTGTTAAGAAGCACTTTTAGGAGTGCTTAGCAGGTCTCCGTCTGTTCCTATTTAAGTCACGGCAATTTTCAACATTTTCCCTCTTGGCAAAAGAATCCAGCCGGCAGCAGTCCTTCAGCAGGGCCGCGTGCATTCCCAAGGAGCACGCTGCTTTTCCGCACTCAGCACACGTGCAAAACCATAGACTGGCATGCCCTGTCCAAGGGCAGTCAACAAATGGCAGTCATGCAAAGCGGTTTGCTTTCTTTAAAGAACAGGCCTTGAAAATAGAGAGGCAACCTGAACGCAAGGGAAGCGGCGCTAACTTGGATTACTTGTATGTGATGATGTGAAATGGCAACAATTCCCCCAGTGCATGCTTGGGAAGGCTGTCCGACTCACGCTCAGCTCCGCCACCAGCGTCCTCACGTGAGACTTCCTCTGCCCTGCTCTGAGGTCTGCACCACCGTCCAGGAAAACCATCGCAAACCAGCTGAGAAAGTTTTTTAGAAATCTGAATTAAAAATTCTCTGCTTATGCTGAGTATCTTTGCTGGGAGGAAAAGGGGACGGCGGGGAAGGGAAATGCAACTAAAATTGTCTTATCAAAGTCCAGTTCTTGGGTGCTTTTGGGGCTTGCAACAAACACAGCAAGTTCC
>NW_009721575.1:40959-45916 GCF_000703405.1 Apaloderma vittatum | reverse complement strand
CCAGCCGGAATCCCTCCCCTCAAATTACACAGGTCCTCAGGACTCAGATGAACCACCTGATGCCTGGCAGACCCACGTTTCAGATATCCTGAACCAGATTTGCGAAGACTTAAGATAGTCCATATGGTGTCACTCAGTGGAAACTGCTCCAGGGGATGGAGTCTGGAGATGGATTTAAGAAGAGTGAAGGAGGTGATGAAAGGTTGTGTGGGATAAAACAGGTAAGGGAAAACACAGGAATGTCAAAGATACAAATGTGGACCCCAGGAACAGGGAAAGTAGCAGCACAGAGGTGGGTCAGCAAGAGAAGATGTGAATTTGAAACATCCACAGGTCTGAGCCATCCCTTGGAAATGTGGAAAGGACTGATTTGTAGCAAAATGGATGATCCGTAGTAGAATGGATGTTAATTGTCACATACCTCATCACTGTCCTCTTCAGTTGCCAGACATACTAGTCTTTCCTAACACAGCAACGTGCAAGCCGATTTCCATGTATACACACAGCACAAACTGCAAATAAACTACATGATTTAGCTAATCACATCGCTTAATGGCCTACAGACAAACCCTAGATCAACAGTGTGTTAGAGTGTGTTCCTAGACTAAATGAAAAGCCAGCTTTTTCTATTCAAAATCACTCAGAGTTGTAAACCGTAAAATCCTTTGCTTTTAAATTGCATTTTTACCCGGTTTTCTTCAGTGCATGTTAACAGCAGTTATCGATATCGTGCCTGAGCATCACCGCAAACAAGAAGGGCTCTGCGAGAGCCAACATCACCAAAGCATGTTTCCATTCCAGTGTGGGGACCCACGCTGTCCCTGTGGATCATTTTCAGGGAGCTGCAACATCCACCACTCTAGCTACATGCTCGACTTGGGGACTGATCATCCTGTTTACTTTGATTCAACACTTTCCTTTAAGCTAAGAAATGCCATCTTAAAGAAAACGCTCCTTTCTGAGTCTTGTTTTGGAGGAAAAGATCACCTTGGCACCCTGGTATCCTTGCACTCCTTTATCTGTCTTTCTCAGGCTGTTCTGATCTATCACTAGTTATATAACAGAGATGATTTCAGGAGCTGGCAAGACAAATGGAAGAAAACACAGGACTTGAGAGAAAACAAACAAGTCATCCTTTGAGCTTCTGATGACCCCCTCTAACACCTCTACATTACCGCATGGTTGAGGTTACCTTGCAATTGCTCCAAATATATTCCCAGCACTTGTACTTGTTGCTTTATCATCTCTCATGACTCAGTTAATCAGACAGACTGATTAGGAACTGCTGCTCCTGAAGAGCTTTCAGAGTATAAGTATTATACATTTTGAACAGTCATTATTCATATTACTACATAGATATTCTTTTTCAGAAATTGCATTGCTAAAATAATGGAATCTTCTTGGTTTCACTTAGGCTCGTGCTTTTGATCCAACAGCAATTACAGAAGCTCTGTTACTTCCTCTGTGAAATGGCACTAATGTTCATATCTGACCATGAGGAGAAAAATAATAGTAGGATTCTATGTAAATAAAAGTGAAAACTAGCATGTGCTCAGTGGCAGAGCTTGCACTTCCATAGCTGGGCCCACTTACCTCACTCAGGCTGTGCAGCTGAGAAGGCATTACCTCCTGCAGATGAAGGCAGCTATGTATAAGCTACTGCCAATGCACTACCTGTGTCAAAAGGTATCAGCACAAAGCTTGGTTTGGGACTAGGCACCCGCATTTCTAGCCCAGAGGCTTGCAAGGTGCAGCTGCTGGCCAAGCGAAAGCCAAGCTGCCCTGCCACCAGCAAGCAGCAGCCTACACCTACCACACAGCAACGTGCCTCCTCTGTAAGACAGTGGAGCTGCCCAGGGAGATGGGCTCCAAGTGGAAGAAAACAGCAGTTACTCGTACACTCAGCAAACATCCAGAAGTACAAATAATTGAGGGAGGAACCAGATCTCATGCTTTTTGCATGATGCGCCTGGCTGCCAACACTGGCAAAAGCGACGCCGCTGGCCAGATGGCAAGGTAACGCGTGCACACACACGCACATTTTAAGATGGAACCTCACCAAATCATCAGATTTAATCTCTGCCAGCGACTCGTACGTGTACGCGTTCGACCACCTCTGAAACTCAAAAGCTAGAGGAGATGGTGCAGCAGGGATGTCATGAGCCTGAAGACCAGCCCTGACGAGAAGGGGAAGAACGCTGTGGCAGAGGCAACTTACCTGAGTGACCAGGGCCGGGCTGCTGGCTTCTGAGAGGACGGCACACGGGCTCCGTTTTAACTCCCTGTTCAGTGGAAAGTTCTTCTTTAAACTCCATATCTTGACAACTAAAGCAGACAAAAAAGCAAACAATATTCTATAGGAAACTATCTTCTGTTGATTTGGCAAATGCAATGCAGATGATGACCAAAAATTTGAATACTCTTCCAGACTACTCCCCTAAACCAACCTACCTCCAAGTCTTTCTGTTTTTGCAAACTGATGCCTACCCTGGAGCTACAAAATAGTTTCTCCTGTGCAGTGCAAGAATTTCAGAAAGAGACAAAGATTTTTTTTTCTTCCACAGCCCTCTAAATAAACAAATAAGCAATCATTTTAACAGAAAAGTGTTTCCTTGTCCTAGGAAAAAAAAAGGGGGGGAAGGTAATTTAATGGATTATTTTTCATACTCGATATAAAACATAGGCTCTGGCAATTCTTTTTAATATCATAATACTGAAAATATCTTCTTTTCAGTAACACTTTACTATTTGAGAATTTTAATCACGGAAATCAATAAGCAGAAACCATGAGTTTTGATTTCTTACTGCCACTACATAATGAAAACAACTAAAAACCAGCGTATCTAATGTCAGTGAAAATAACAGAGTTAAAGACAAGCAGAGTGTCTGAATACAGAGACACTACTTAGGCATATTGCACAGTGCACCCAAAATTTAAAACTATGAAACATGAAACCATTAAAAGCAGTTTCTATACTGGCTGGGCGTCAACATACCACGTTAAGTTCTCGATAGGCTGTTTTAAGAAACAGTACCAAAACATGCAGACTGGAGCAATACTGAAACCGAGTCAAGTCCTGTTGCTGTATTCACTGTGTCACACGTCAGAAGCCTGTAAAGGCACTAGGAGATGGCAACGCCCGTGGCCTTGCACAGCTAAGAGCTTTCCCAAGGCAATTTCAGACCCGTCTGTGCCGACTTATTCCGACCATGCCTCACGGCTGTGCGCAGCCTTCCCCACGTGGGCTGCTTTGCCCTGGGGAAGGTGCTACAGCAGCTGTCGAGTGCCCTTTCTCTGCCACCAGGCAAATTCAGTCTACCGGGTTAAAACATCCTCGGAAGCAGTTGGGGCTAAGGCCGGACAAAAACATTCTCCTCTCGTGCAGCCGCTGCTGCCCGGAGTAGGTTTCCCAAGTCGGCTGCTGGAGAAGGCGCGGGCAGCGACCCCGTGGGCTGCGGGACCCGGCAAGGAGCCACGGACGTCCTGCAGCCACGCGGCTCTTTGGGCAGCGCTCACCCCATCACCACTCCAGTCCTAACAGAGGACTCCACCATGCTTTTTTTTTTCATCTCTAAAAGGTATCATGACTTTTTAACATTTTCTCATGCAAGGCTTGTTCTTACACGAATTAAAATCAGCAAGAGCCATGCATTTCAGAGAAAGCGAGTCTTTATCAGGAGGGACCCTACCAAAAGATTCAGGGAAAACAACGCCTTTAACACATGAACAAAGGTGAGAAAACTAATCAGCAATTACTGCTATGGGGCCCATTTCTGGTCTTGTAAATAGACAAATGCTACTTGCTTCAATGATAGAAAAATCTACGTAACAAATATTCTTTATATTGCACATGCTACAAAATGATGTAGTGCACATGCGGCATATTGTTATCCAACAGACTTGAAAACTTGAATAATCAAGTTCACCCTTCTTATAACTGAGATTAAAATAAAGTCCTGATTCTCACTTACACAAAGAGTTGCCGGCACTGAGTAAATTCCCTCTAGCGCAAACAGAAATCACAAAAGGAAAGCTGGTCTAATACTAGGGGGTTCTGTTAAAGTGATTCCAGTGCAATCTTCTAAGCAACCAGGATTAAAATTAAGGTCAGATATTGTTTTCTATAATTAAAGGAGGCAAGAAGGAGATCCAAAGGGGAAGAAAACCCAAGTTTGGTATGTCTTAAATAAATTATTTAAATATTTCATTTAATTGTTGAAAGTATCCACTTCAGTTCTCGCATGATACATGCCTTCAGCTGTCTCATTAAGAACGCAAATCTTGTTTGAAATTAATCTAACATGAAAAATACTGCTAAGTCTATTCATAAAACAGTATTCTATATTTTTATTTTTCAAACAGCAAGTGACCACATTTAAAATGCATCATTTGCAAATATAAATTATCAAACTATTAGTTAATTAAAAATAAAGCAAAAACATAACTTCCCTTAGTATCACAATACATAGAAGGGTGTTATAAACCCAAAAAGGCTAAGTTAACCATAATAAAACAATGTCAAAAGTGATGAAACTCATTAAGTCACTTAATGAATAAATCAGTCCTATGAATACAATACCATTCACCATGATTATGTTTAAAAAAAAAGCAATCTTTCATTGCATTATACAGATAAAACAATCCAATCCTTCATGCCACATTTTGTAAACCATAATATAAATTACACTCACAGTTAAATGAACATGAAGAGTAACTCCTAAAATATTTTACGTTCCTTTTAGGGCAAAAATAAAGGCAGAAATAGAATCGTTTAAAATATATCAAGTTTAACCAAAAAAAAAAATTCTTTTGGTCAAGCCTGCTATCAAAATAGTTTTGTTTCCTGCAAAACTATTTTTGTCTTTTTTGAATTATGAAATTTAAATGTTTCTTGTACATATTAAATGTAAGTCACGTGTTGATTAAATCCTTTTATACTTGTATCATTTTTGCCAG
>NW_009721575.1:0-40932 GCF_000703405.1 Apaloderma vittatum | reverse complement strand
CCCCCCCCCCCCACACACAAACACACACACTCTCGGTATCAGGAGATTCCTCATTTCACAGGAATAAAGAAAGACGTACTGATTTCTGTCAGAAACATAAGGAATATACAAATTCATACTTTCCAGGTTTCTACAAAACCATCTCTCACCTATATACATACTTTTACTGATGGAATTCAGTTTACGGTCTTTTGTCTGATAATAAAGGGACGGAATAGGTGCTGTAGGATAAAGAAATACTGTATATAATCACTGAAATAGACTTATGATCCTAAATTTATCTATATGTGGGGTTTTTTTAAGTAATTGAAATACAAAGAAGGCATATGGACCTCAGGGAAATAACACTCTATCAGAAATGCACTGTAACAGTGTTCCACTATATATATCATCAGGTTTTTCATAACACAATTTCTTCTGTACACTAGATTTTTGTACTTAGTTCTCTGTCTTCAAATTGATCATATTTCCAGATCCAATTCAGCACTACATAGTATGCCTTCAAAATAAGAGGAGGTCACTTGCTTTATTGAATACCAAGTTCCCTTCCAGACAGCATCAAAAGAAAGACACGACTACACAGACAAAGTCCAGTATAATTCGTTTCTGACAATGAAAATTTCAACCTCTCATACTGTTGCAAAATTCCTCCTATTGAAATGCTTTACTACAATAATAATTAATAATAATAATAATAAAAAGCATACATTACATATAAAAGATACCAGTGTACTAAAAGTGACAGAAGTGGACTAGCAAATCCTTCAAAGCACATATCATATAAATGACTAGCATTTAAAAACATTTTTTTCTTTCTATAAAATGTAGGTCATATACATTTATAAATTGGGAGTGGGGGTTTCTAAAGCAGTGATGACTGTTCAAATAGTTATGCTGCTCTGTACAGTCTAATACCTATTCAATTCAAACTATAAGTTTGACATTTATTCATTGGAATAAACCCATCTCATCACATCTCGTAATTTGAAAAATATGCAACTCAAAGGAAGAGGTGACTTGTAAGTTCACTGTTTATCTGCATATGAAATAAGAAGAGAACTACTCCTTTCTATGGGAGGCCCAAGTCGCATCAGTTCAAAATCAGGACTTAAAGACTCCAAATTTAAGTAGAATTGTCAGGAATCAGCACAGAAGCAGAATAGTATCTCATCCTTTAGAGACACAGCTATTCAACTTTTGCAGTCTTCCTCGTCTTGCAGAAGCGCAGCCAAGCCATTCCTGTCTCACCCAAAGTGTGTAGGGACGAAGCCATACACCTAAAGACTGTCCCCTCTGTGACTGAAATTGTGCTGTGTAAACAATGTTATACACTCCAGCAGGAGGACATCTGAATTTATTTATAAAAAAATGATTAAGAATACTCATGAACTCAAGGCTATTAACTCCCAAAGGTATTTTTGGAACTTATCCTTATGCTACTTGTAAAGTTAGCACTGTTGTGTATTATTGCTTACAAACAGTACGTCATCATATGCCTTCTAACAGAGCGGTACTCTGATCAGTCCGTAGGTATTTACAGGCTTTTTGTTTGTTTGCTTTTTAAACAGGCTATAAAAACATTACATACTTTACAGACAATACAAATACTCAAGTCAAACAAATGGAATGCATAACAATAAGAAACGTCATTAAAGGAAGACTGACATAAGTCCTTGATTGTCAAGACACATTTATATTTATATATAAACTCTAGCTGTGTAGAATCAAAGATTCAATCATAGGTACATCCTTATTTGATAAATCATATTTACAGCATGATATTGCATAAAAAAATAAAATAATGTTGTTTACACAATATTACCTTTCCATCCATTGGATTAAGGAAAGCAAGAAACAACTCTTAGAAACGTTTGCTTGCCTCAGTTTGTGTTTCCTACCAAAAGATGTCATTCCAAAAAGGAAACGTAAGGTTGTACACGTCGAGTAGAGCAAAAGCGACTATAAATTCATCTCTCTGACACAAAGCAATTTAAAACCATAAAAAGTCTAAATTTTAACTGAAAAGACATTTCTTTTCATTAGCAGTAATACTTTCTTAGTACTCGTCCTTTGCAAAGTGAGTTTTAGCTAAATGCATTACATGCCTAACAGAAACATGCATTACTATCAGCTGAACGAACTGTCCAAGTTACAAGGCTTCATTTTAGCAAAACATTTAACACTAGGAAACTGTAACATCGTTCATTTGCTTCAGTACCAACCACCTAGTTTGAAAGCTCACGTGTACTGGTACCGACTGCAGAAGCATATTTCTGCCTGTTAAAATTTCCAAAACGGGATTCCCAGGAGTATTAGGCTTTTCCTTGCAATTTGCAATGGCATTAAAACTAAGCAAAAGAGGAGGGATAAAAATCAAAGCTCTCAAAACCAAGAAAATTTAGTTGGCAAATGCACGTACATGAAGTAACCCAATGCTGCAAAATTCAGAGTGGATTCATCCAAATATTCTGGTTCATTTCAAATAATTACTACATAGGATACAGATACTGTAAAAAATACTATGAACAAGCATGGACTATAATGTATCTGTCCAAATGGAACGCTGTCAGAGGAGAACATGAATACTTTTAGAATAAACTCCAAAAGTAGAACAGTAGAACCCCAATAATTCGCAGTAGTGCCTTAGAAACCCTTTACAAATGACAATTTTGAAAATAGTGAAGAAGCAGGCAATAAAAGCAAGAATGTCACATCGCAAAATGTACTCTGTTCATTTATTTTGACAACTGCAATTTGGTTTTCAATACTTCTTGTACCTCCCAGTATACTCGTATAGATTCTGTAGTATACTTGGGTGAAGTAGTACAGTTTTACTAATGGGAGACCTCACCACAGTACTTTTTAGACCATTGCAGAGAGGTGGGGAAAAGACCATCGGGGACGTATAAACCTATTGGATGCTTTGATTAGTGCTCAGCGAATTAGCAAGATTTTACTGTACTTCTCAATTAACAATGAAAAGCTCCCATCATCCAAAAAAATGACAAGTACAATATAAAAATAACAGAAGTGTTATTTCACATGAATGCTTTCTTGTCCTATTTTCTTCTTGAAACACAATTTTCCTAAAGACGACACTAGGAGACACAAGATCATAAACATAGTTTTTTATCATCCAATTTAAATTGTTTATGTTGCTATTCGTAAACCAACATACAGTAATACACAAGGTTAATCCTTCTCCCCAAACCTTGTAATTTACGATTAATTCATTCTCAAATCAAATGAAGAAAATGTAAATGCCTATTAGTATACCAATACAAGCCGATTCCTTCATTGTCTGCTATATGAATGGTAAAACATATCAAAGTATTCATGCTAAAAGGGACACTGTCAAGTAATTTAGGACCGAAATATGTGCGTATATATATATATACATATACCATGTATATATATAGTTTGGTAATAAATGTCATGAATTTCCTCTTCTTCAAAGTCATCATTGCTCTATCACTAGGAGATATCCCCAAAAAATTCCACCTCACACACACACACACACACACACACACACACACTCACTCTCAGTGCTTGCATGACCTTTACGTAAGAACGCCTGTTGTTCGCTTTGTGGAATAAAAGTGCTCACCCCAGCCTCCCGCCAACAGACTTGAGTGCTGTCAGTACAAGAACAGAACAGAAAACCAAAGTTGCTTTTTTTCCAGACACACATGGGAAACTAGCAAAAATGTAACACCGACCAGATCGAAATGAAGAGCGTGCATCTGTAGATTAAAAGGGGCAAAACACAAGCAGTGTTATTAATTTATGTTATTAAATAACGTTAATAATTAAACAAGTGAAAGTTTTTACGTAGTTAAACCTCCCTGAACTACATCGACACTTACTCCAGAAGAAAAGGGTGTGTACTCAGGAAATCGTAGCAGTGTGTTCAGTAACTCCTCCAGCACAGAAAGCTTCATGCGTCAGCAGATCAATTAAAAAAAGCACCGCTCTAATTGGACACGTGGAAGCACCCTACAAGATGTCCCTGCAGGCGAGGTGGGGAGCTCACCACCTTTCCTAAGGCACAGGGTAACTCTGGAATGGCTCAGCAGCAGGCTAGGGAAGGAGCTGCAACACAAGCAATAACAGATCCTCAGATGATTCCTTCCCACTCTGCTCCAGGGAAGAACGAGCTCCTTCTCTCTGCACACTAGCTGGCTCTTTCACGCACCCAAGCAGCGATTCCCAAGTGTGACGATGGGACGCAGCGAGAGGTACTCCCTCCTCACGGCAGAGTATCAGTGCCGCAACTTTTTAAAATAAAGCTGAGTCAATCTCCTTAGGGAGAGGGAGGCTTTATTCTTCTTACCTCCCTAGGTAAGCGCACTAGTAACCCAGCCTGTTGTATTTAACAAACAGTACTATTAATGGTCATCATCTTGCAGTAACAGAACTTTAGAACAAAGATGCCAACACAGTATTATTCAGGCAGCACAAGCTGGGATGTCATGGAAATGAAACACTGAAAATGAAATGTGTGTCACAAGTGGTGGCTTCCTAGGCCATATGCATTATGGAATTACGGAAAGTCAAAAAATCAGGCTGACCATAAAGGAAGAAAAACAGAGGCGTGAATTTGTTTCAAAATATTCTTTCAAATAAGTTTCTTTACATGCATCATCAATAATCCATAAGGAATTTACTTTTCTCCCTTGATGCTCAATCTTCTTAACTCAGGGCCAAATATTCAGACAGCATTACTGACAAGTCATAGCACGCTGAAACACCTCCCTACATTATACACAGGGTCAATAAATCAAAACAGAACCTGTTTTCTTATACAAAAGTATCAAGTAAGAAGTTTACATAAATTGCTTTTATTGTCAATATAAGAAGCAAGCTATGGATAAAAAAAAAAAATGCACTTTCTCCCTCAGCAGTACCAAGTGAAGAGCTGTAATAATGCTACCAGAAGGGAAAAATCAATCAAGTCGGTTCCGTTTCCTAGTAATGAAAATTAAGAAAGGTATTGCTACTGCTTTGGGGAGAGCTGAGAACTGCCAACTCCAACTGTCTTGCTCAAGTCCTTTCTCCAAAGACAGGGTATATTTTAGCTCCTTGAGACACTGCCTTTTCTCCTACCTGATGGCTTCATCTGAGATACACCAGCCAGCAACAGTGCTGTAAAAGGATGTATGTAATCCTATTTTTATTTTTTTTTTTTAGAAAACACCATATACATACATACTTACATATATACACGTACATGCGTGTGTGTGTGTGTGTGTGGTTTTCCCTGGTTAATCAGCCTACACTAGGCTTAAACTGCCTTAAACTACCAGACAGTGTCCCTTTAGGGAAGGTGCAATAGAATGAACATACAGTTCAAAAATCTGTAACCTGTTAACTTAACTACACAATAGTTATGCTACTCAAATCTTACCACCTTAAAAATGCACACAGAACTACTTATCGTACCATACTGTATACTTCAAGACAAAGTACTATTAAAAAAACGTATTTGTGGTACAGGGATAAACTTTGTAGTTTATTTATACTGTGAAATGCAACGAAAACTTCTGCTCACTCGCTTATGCTGGAAAAAAGAAATCCTGTTCACTAGCATTATTCAGCGGTTTTGGTTGGTAAAATTGTAATGACTTTCACTAAGCAAACACTAAAAAGGGAATTTGAATGCCCACTTCTTCAGCTTTCAGGGATACTTCAATAAATTTAATGATCTGAATTGTCAAAAATTCTGGACAGAGAATTAAAACGGTTTTTACAGAAGCTAAGAATACCCAATCTCAAGGATATTTAAAAGAATTATTATGAGATGAAAATGATGCAACCGTATCCAACCTAAAAATCTAAAAACGGTTTTATTTTCTGAGAAATTAAAAAATACCAAGTTGACTAAGTGCTCTATGTTAATCATTATGAGTATGTAAGGGCAAGGTACAATTAAGCTTTTAAATCTTGGAATACACAGTTTGTGTAAGCATTATGCAACTGGGAATGTCATCTACAGAGTATTTTAACTAAAACTTCAAAATCTTGGTATCTGCGTATGAAAAAGTCTTTAAAAAGTTACATCTAGATTCAGCTGTACAAAGAAATACACATTACTTCAGGAACGAAGTAAAGGCTTTAGCAGTTAGGCATTTTGCTTAAAAAAGTGTTTAAAGTATTTTAAATTAATTAGACTTTTAAATAGTAGAGTTAGTCTATCAGAATTCATTTTTTCCTCCAAACACAATTCAAAGTATTGCAAAGCAGAAATAAAGGGCACATGGTCTAAAATCATTTTTTGAGAGAGATGGAAGAAAGATTATTTTTCTAGAAAATGCCATCTTTTAAAGCCAGATTTGCCTGGCTTTGGAACTGTTTATTCTGAGTGTTTAGCACATGTTGATTCCCTGCTGAAAAGCAATGACTATGTTGACAAGCTTGGAAATGACAATATGAACAGTATCAGACAATAAACTGTCCTCCCAAAGCATAGAAGGAAACCAGTAAGGAAATAATCATGGGGGAAAGTCTTACCTGGGGATTTTATTTTAAATTTCATAGAAGGTAAAGTATTTTCTGGATTCAAACAAGTGAATAATAAACTGCCTTTGATAGGGGCACCAACAGCAGGCAGTTCCATGACTGATGACTAACCAAAAAAAAATAAAATAAGAAAGAAGCAGTTATTGGTCTTGCTAATATCAGCTTACTTTTGTTTTAACATAGCGCTCTTAAAAGCTGTACAGAACTCAATCTTATACAGAGCAACCCCCTTTCAACAAATGTGTTCTAAAGTGCCAGTATTATTTACAAAGATTTCTTAGCCAAAAGTCTGGCCCGTTGTGGCATCAGGTGAAGAAGTCATCCCAGCTCTGCTATCGTTTACATTCACCAAAGGAAACTCTGGGAAATCAGCACTTGTCCCTGGTCCCCGAAGGTTCACCTGTCCATTGGCAGTGCTAAACTGAGATGATATTCCAGGTCTTGCCCCATGGTACTGAGCTCTAAAGGGCTGCTCAAAGGAGCTAATCTGATATGCTTGATGAACAGGCTGCGCCTCTGCTTTCTTCTGAGAAGTTACTTGATCCAAGAAGTCCTGTGTAGAGGAGGAAGAAGAATGATTTGCTTCGTCACCTGAAAAGGGAAAAGGGTGCTGCGAATCACCAACCATTAGTCCAAAATGAGACTTGTCGGGAGTCGTTCTTAACGGAGAGTTCATTCCCGATCGAAAGCTATTGACGGGTATAGACGTGTAGACCTTCTCCATGGAAGGAAATGCTGGCTGGGTTGTAAGAGTCTGGTTATCAGTCACAAAATTAAGGCTCGGGTTGTTCAAATAGGCATCATTTTGGCTAGTTCTGTCCAAAGCTTGTTGCAAAAACTTTGAATATTCTTGTAACATACTAGCTTTATCCGATGAGGAAGCTTGAGAGCTTGTGCCAACTGTCTCAGACTGGGTGACCTCAGACACTTCTGAAGAATTGATTGATATACTGGAGGTCACCTCAGTGTCAGCCACACTAAAAGATATCTCATGTTGTCCGTTAGCCTTGTGTGAATAATGATCTAACAGAGTTTGCAGTACCTCATCTGGAATGACATTTTTGTCGTGGTTACCTTTAATTTCAACATTCAGTCCCTGTGTGTCTAATATCGAGGCCGTAGCAGTTTCATCGATGACGCTGGCCACAGCTGCCTGTGTTACTGAAGGCTGAGATGCTATGGTACTTACATTCAAGGCATATTCTCTACTGTTATTACTAGATGCTTGCAGATACCGCTTTTTCTTTAAAAACTGCATTGCATCATCGTAATTAGTGCTGCTGTGCACAGGTTTACTGGGCCCTTCCTGTAACGTGTCAACCTGATCAATGTCAGCATTACCTTCAGAGTCCAGTAAACTTTGCTTATCCACGAGATCGAAGGCATACTTTGAAACCTTGTTGTCTTCGTACGTAGATAAAGGTGAAATGGTTTGACTTTGCTCAAGTGGCTGTTTCATACTTCTCTTGCTGTTAACTTTTTTAAGAACGAGCTTAGGAGGGTGTATTTCTCCAGAATTTGCTTCTTCTAAGTGCGTTCCGCTGACCGAAGAATGTGGCATCTCAACAGCATATTCCGCTACCATATATTCGTCTTTTACTTTAGTACTAGAAGTGTACAAAGGCAAATAGTCATTTTTGTCTTTCTTCTGTTCCGACTTATCTGTACTTTCCTTATCCCCCGATTTCATTTTCTCTGTTTTCTGCCTTTTTTTCTTTGGCAAGGAGCTGTCTTTCATAGGCGCAGAGAAACCAGAATCTTCCTCCGATGGCAAGAAGCCAACTTTGGTGGCACTTCTGTTCGGTTTCTTGTCGCGGTTCTCATGGCACATACGTTTATGTTTCAGCACACGATCAGTCCTGGAGAAATACTGCAAAAGATTTGTATTATTATTGTTATTGTTATTATTATTACTATTATTATTATTGGAGAATAAGTATATTAATAGAAAGAAAAGAAACCTTTCGTTCTAACAAATTTACTCGACAATTTTTCCACTTTACTGATTTCCAATGAAGTGTCAAACAACAGGATATAATCAATAAAATCAAGCACAGACAGTGGTGACTCTACTCCACCTGTGCACCAAGACAACCCAACTTAACAAAAAAACATTCATGATGTATTTATCTGTATGTATATGACTACAACACCTGGAGAAAATCCTCTCTGAACTAATTGGGAATTGACTGGTGTTTTCTTTCCCACTTGCAAAAGATTTCACTCAGTCATCTTACCTGCAAACAATATTCACACTGGTAAGGCTTCTCTCCACTGTGAGTTCTTTTATGCCTTTCCATATGATACTTCTGAATAAACCTCATACCACATTCATCACAACGAAATGGCTTTTCACCTGATTAAAAAATACAAACAACATGTAGCAATGTGAATCTAAAAGAAAATAAATCAACTTTCTTCCCTACAATTACCAGGTCAAATACTACATTCTCTATTAGAAGTAATAAAGAGGAGAATTTAGTTTGTTGCTATTGAAAAACAAAACACAGCTTAACTCACATCGCTCCTCTCCCAGTACTCAGTAGCTGATGCTTCAAAATTATTTTAAGCTTTTACACTAAAAAAACCTCAACCACCTTCAAAACTAAATTCTTATCTTCTCTTTCTAATGTAGGTGCAGATACTTGTCTTAAATCTAACAAATGAAGAACTGCAAAGTTCACCTTCCTGAACTGCTGCTACATAATACATTTTATTAGGGCAGACAATTGTGTAAAAATACCTCAGTTCTCTCACCAACTCAGTAACTCAAACTCATCCCTTCTTGAAGAGAATTATGCATTTTCAAGCTTTTAATTTAACATTTTTGTAGGGTGCTCTGTATTTTCCATATTTGTTTCCCTTATCTGTAAGCAGAATTGAAATAACTGACCTGAAGAAAAACTAATCCTACTGTTTTGGTTGGAATCCAATTAATTTTAAAAAATTAAGAAAGTTAAGAAACCTCTGTAGCTGAACTGGTGTCTGCATACTTACAGGTTTTCCTGTTTGGTTGTTTTGTTGGTTTGGTTTGGATTTGTTGGGGGTTTGGGGTGTTTTTTTTTTGGTTTGGTTTTTTACTTTCATGAAATATTTGTTCAGACAATATTCATTGCCCTGAATTCATCTGCAGTTCTCCCATTACACTTTCTCACAAAGAAGCCCTGCAATGATTCTTTCAGAACATGGAGTAATTCTATTTTTATTTCTTTTAACTTTGGCTTTACATCTTCCCTGGGATATTTTTATTTTAAAGGTTTCTCTGACAAAACCTAAAAATTCCAAGTACATTGAAAAGTTCATTTTGGTTTTACAAAAGTTCACTATTATTTATTAGAACTCACCCTGGACAACAGTAATAGTTCCTCTTAATATTTACTATGCAATCTTTTGAACTCACATAGAGATCAGAGATTGTCTTGGCAGCATCTGTCAACATCCTCTTTGTTCTGGATACGGTACTGCACTGATTTTGGGGATATAAACCATCTATCTCTTGTTTCCAGGAATATGCAGGCTACTTCTACTTCTGAGGTAGTTTTATTCTTAGAAAGTAGTTTATTAACTGATTTTATTAAATCATTACTAATAGTTAATTATTAAAATGACAATAAAAAAGTTTCATTATTTAAAATTTGGAGAGTGTGTATTTTGCATTTAGAATATAGCTATTTAACCACATCCTTCTACAAATGAAATACAGTACCTTAAAATGTCAGTATTTATAGAAACTAGAATGGAAAGTATCTCTGTCACCCACACATTTGCTCCTAAGTCTGATCATTAATGCCCAGAGTTTCAACCTTCTTAATTCCACACAATTATTAATTCTTACCTCTCCATGTGGCTTCCCAGCCAATTCCTTTCCTGGATAAAATTATTCCAACTTGTTGTCTCCTAAATCAAATTATCTCCCCTCCCTAAGATCTCTCAGCTTGCATCAGTTCTTTTTCCACAGGCTCACAACCTCAGCATCCCCACTCGTTTTCACATTTAGTCAGACTCTAACTTTCATCACTCCTTGCTTATTAAAAACCACCATAAACTTTTGCTTTTTTTCAGCACCCTACATAAGTTCACACTTAGATATAAACTCCCATATCATCTGTACTATCCTCCCCTCTGGCCTATTTCTGAACCTTCAAACTCCGGTTTCATTCTTCATGTTCTCTTGATTCGTTACGTACCCTTGCTACTACGCTGTTTTACTTTGACCACACCTGTTGAGGTTTTCTGAATCAAATTCCAATCCTTGTCTTCATTTTCAAAGAGGACGATGAGGCAAGACGCTTAAGTTTCATCACTCGATTAATATATGGGAACTCTTCCATTCCCAAATACAACTACTTAATCCTTGTTACTTACTGTTTTCTTTTCCTTTGCTCCACTATTCTGTTCTGTGTTTAAGTTACCCCTTCAAATAACTCTCCTTATGTTGTTTGGAAGTTTGCTTTCACACTATCTTAATTTATTATTTTTTTTTAAGAGGAAGGAGCAGTTGTTTTAGGATGAAAACTATCCTGAGCCTTCCATGAGCCAAACCAAATCAGGGAAGCACAACAGCTCAGTCTTGTTTTAGCTGTGAGCGGCCCTCTGAGGAGCCATCCTGCTGCCCTGGGGAATGCAGAACACTTGGCTGACACACCTCCAGCCTTCTGCCCATTTCTGTAAATCAATGGTCACAGAGTTCCTTCCCCGAGCTGGCTATTTGCTGCCAGAAGACCCTCCCAGCTCCCTATTCCCATTTCCAGACCTAAGCAGGGGTTCTGAGGTTTTTGTGGTCGGTTATTACCACCAGCAGCTATGCTGGAGACTGTGAAAGTACGCACAAAGGCACTGCTGGCCGTGCCTTGCCAGGCAGAAAAGTTTGGAGACACTGCCCTTCAATTACTCAGCACAACACAGAAAACGTTAGAATTCCAGAAAGCTCTGGAAGAAAGGTTATGAAAGGCTTTGTGAAACTGATACCATACTTAATTTTTGCTTTAATCTTCATAAGGAAGATAATGTTAGAAAAAGATTAAAAATTAATATGAAGATATGCTTCCTATAATAATTTCTTCCTAGCAGAAGCCTGAAACTTCAGGTGCCTTCTTCAATTTTATTGTACTTTTCAAACAGGAGCTCTCGCAAGTGGAGATCATTTTTAACCTTTTGCTAATGTAGGGAGAATCCAGGACATATTTTTCTAAACTGTCTTGGCGAATGGGAAAGAATCAGACGTAGGAAAAAAAGTCAAAATCTAAAAATACAATACAAAAATTGTATGAATTATTTACAAAACAGCCCATGTTTTGCGTCTATACTGAAAATTAATAAAACTGAGCAATAGAACTATTTATAAAGTGCACTACAAATGAAGGCTGTAACAATTATAAACCCCCAGTCATTTTAAAATCTAAACAGACAAAATATAAATTATAAAATATCAAAGGTGGCAATAAAAAAGCAGAGTAACTGAATAATAAGGCACTTGAATTGTTAGCCCCAATGTTGCTTTATTTGTTTTTAAATGTAAACTCATTTTTTCTGTTTAAAATGGAAATTAGGGTGGGTTACAGAATTAGGACATATGAATGCATGAGTGGGTAAAGTGTATAGAAACATCTCTCAGCAAAAAAAGCAGACATATCTGAGAAAGAAAAAAAATCATCTTTGTGAGCCTAGTAAACTAAAACCAGGAAAGTATTTGTGTACCAACGACTCTTCCCTCTCTTGGAACCAAAACAATGATTTTTCTGTATCATTAGTGATGAGTCTAGCAGCAGGGTTCTAGCACTGCTGCCCTCCGCTGCATACAACTATTTCTAGTAAGTGAATTTTGTATTAATGCAATGTCTGCTTTTAGATGCAACTATTTAATTATTTACACGGAATAAGGCTGTTCATTGATTGCTTCCTAACTCCCTCATAACATTTCATTTGGAGGAGTGGTTCAGAGAACCAAGTTCAAATCACACTGGAACTAGCTGGAGCACCTGTAAATTCAGGGCTTGCAACAGGCATAAAATGGGGCTTCTAAGTGTTACCACTGTCTTCGATTTGCTTAAAATAAACTGGAAAATTTGATAAACATCTTTAAAGGCAAGAAACATCCTGTTCTTCATCAGTGTTTTGAACACTGCACAAAAGCTTATGCTAAAAGCAGTCCTTTGGAGAGATAAAAATGCAAAATAAGAAGAAAATATTAAGTATCGAATTCATAAGGAACACTTAAAAGAGTATGAACAATCTCCTTTACTTCCATCCAAGTGCAACACAGACCCTCTGCTCACCTTCTAGTGAGAGAAGCAAGCTGCAAATTGAGCTTTTCTGGCCTGAAGAACCCCGTAACACTGCCCAAGCGGCTTTGGCCCGGTAGTGAGCGTCGTCACGCAAAAGTGAAAGCACACACCGGTAGGTACGAGGCCATTTAGCTACACTATAATTGGGCCAAGCCAAAAATCAAGCACTAATCAAATACTTGCTAACTAAAGAGACTTCAAAACCAGCTTTTTCTACTCCAGGAAACTGGGTGTTCTATGCTTTCTCCTAACCACCTGAAAGTTGTCACCCAAGGATAACACCCACAGTTCAACAACTTAAACACAAGCATCATCTTCGGTTGTCTGAGAAACAACCAAACTATACCTCAGGGTGCTGAGAAAGAAGGAAAACATAGTTATCTAAAAAAGTCAGATACGGTTAATTTGTTAAATGGCAACTTTTTTCTCTGCTAAAGAAAGACTAGTATATGTCAGATGTGGCAAAAAACCCGCAACCCCACCACCATCACACACTCCCCACAAAGCTTACATAGAATTCTCACTAAAGCTAGCAACTGAATTTTTTAAAAAAATAATTAAATCCACTTATAAAATATTTGCAGTCAAGTGTTAATTAGCTATATTGCCCGGACTCTCATTTTCAAAGCCACGTACAGGGAATAATTCTCATTTAAAAAAATAAATAAAAAACCCCCACCAAAAAAACCAACCCCACACTTCTGAAAAATGCGGAGACTGCTCTTAAATTTGTGCCTTTTTTTCGGGGGGTGGGCAGATAGCTGGAAGAGAGTGAATGAGCATTCTTTTCAAGAATAGTATCTACACAAAGTGGAGGCAGCATGGTTCACCAATTCAGAGGCAGAGGAAAGACTAGGAGCAGAACAAAGACACCGGACAGAAGAATGGAGGACTCTTCTGTGGCTGACTGGCTGAAGGAAACCTACTTAGTCTGGACTCATGGCAACCTAGGATACAAAAATCCCATGAACAACAGGGCATTTGTGCATGTAACTCCCTGTACACTGCTCTGAAAATTCATTTCATGGAGTTTTTTTTCTCCCTCTCAACTCTTACACATGCACACACTGCACTGCGTGTTAGTAGCTTTCGCATCCATTTAAATGCTACAGCCAAGAAACACTGTGCACATTCACCAGCTCTGCTTTTCTGAAAAAGAGGCTGAGAAATTGGCATCTAGTCCAAAGGGACCATATTACAAAATATTTAAAGAGGGATTGAAAGGCCATGCACCAAAATGCCAAAAACCCAACGAAGCCAAACCTGTTAAAGAATGTGGTTTTGTGTGGTGCAAGAAGATAAAAAAAATAAACATGAATAAACTTTAACTCTCTTTGACTTAAAACTTCAGGTCTTATTTGACCTATATCGCATATTTTTAAACTAAGGCTCTTACTATTAGAACAGTTCTGAATTAAACCTTTCCTCAAAAAAAAGGGCAAAAAGTAAAGCTGATACCAATACCTTTGGGGTTAGGCATTTTGGCTGTTTTAGTCCTGGCACTTTTCCATCAAATTCCAAAATAAATAAATAAATAAATACACTGAGATGTAATTTGGAAGTCCCCGCTGTCTGAATTAACTTGATAAGACAGAAGATAGAACTGCTTAACAAAGCTTGACTTTTGCGAATGCGCAAACTTCAGGATTTGCTCCTCTCAGGTCATTTATTTACTGCTACTTTCAGATTTGCTTACTGGGGTTTGTTTATACTCCCTTTACAGCCAAAGAAAAGTGGAACAAGTTGAAAGCACAAAACTGATTTATTTTTCAAAGTTTTACAACATCTGTTAAAACAAACTGCAACAGGGTTCTGGGCTGCATAGCTAGGACCAGAAACTTTGCCTGAGTGGGGAAACAGTTTTTAAGCACGCCAGTAAAGATACTCAAGGCACTATACTCACCAGTATGAATCTTCTCATGCCTCTGTAGCAGGTACTTCTGTATGAAACGCATGTCGCACTGACTGCACTGAAATGGTTTTTCACCTTGAACAATATAATTCCACATCCATAAGTTAATAACTACACACTGTTGTTTCTGATAACTACTTTTGAGGAATATCAAAATGGCTATTAAAAAAAAAACAAAACAAAAAACCAGCATCTGAGCGAATTCCAAAAATACTCTAACACCAAAAAACACGTTAGCCTTACTAAGTTTCGGAACTGCAGAATTCTTTCCATGATCCTAAGAGTCACATTAAGACTAGCACGGAAGAGTGATCTGAAATGGCTGTAAATTTCCTCATGAGCAAGATCAATCACGATGCTGGCGTAAGACTGCACTGAGGATACTGGCAAGCTATGAGAACGGTAAGTACCTTTGTCACTTCTCCGAACCAGAGAGATACCTCATCAGGCAAATAAGCAGCCGGAGCACATTTTACAAAGGGGTCAATTTTGGCACTTAGGCTACAAGTCAACCCATTACTTTCTGATAAAGAAAGAAAAGAAACCTTGTAAACAGTTAGGTCTTCATTTTATTAAACATATGTTGATTTTTATTTTTTTTTTGGTGTTCTTTTGACACTTTGGTGCATGGAATCTCTAAGCTTAGATGCCAAGTTAGCTACACTCTTAAAAATGAAATTCGCATAGAGCTGAAAACATTTTTAACATAAGGAAACAACTCTTTATATAGTAGAAAAGACAAATTTGAAGTCAAGCAGTACCTGTATGAATGAAGACATGTCTCTGTAAATGGTAGTTGGTTCTAAAGGCAGCATTGCAATGCTCACAAACATGAGATTTGTGGGTTTTCAGACCAAGTGATCCATCCTCATTTATTGTAAGGATCTATTTTAAAAAGAGTAAAATTTGTTCTCACACTACCCTCTAAAGATGTCTTATTAACTACAAAAAAAAACATTAATTTTTTCGATGCAGGAAATTTAAATATTTCAGGTAAAACAATGCTAATTTCTACAAAGCTATGTGTTAGGCTTTTAGTATACATTTCCAATTGCAGTCCAATCCAACTTGTGTCTCGTGTATTAAGAAATATTTCAACAGGACGGAGACAAAAGCAGCTCATGGAAAACCAGCTTAGAGCTCCCCTACTCACAGCTGAGTCACTTTATATGCTACTGTTTACTTTGTCCGTCTGTTGGAAAGGAGGCAAAGTAACCAAAGCACCTCTGGGCACTGAACCATGGATAATCATATTCTAAGGCAAAAATGAAAAGTTATAATCTTTTTTTTTTTCAAATCACAACTGTAAGTGGTTGCTACAAGGTATTAAAACTTATCCAGGATAGTCATATAAATTATCTACATCTCTGTAATACCAATAGTCTAGGAGGCAAGATTAGATTTTAAAAAATACAAAACCCCAAAGCCAAACAACCAAGAAAATAGTATTATTCTTCTCCCCTTTCAAATTTTTCACTCAATAAAGTATTGTTCACTCAGTATACATATTAGAGCATCTGCTTGACAAAATCAACTTGCCACACTCAGTTGCTTTCCTGTCAAGCAAAGCCGCTATTTTCATATATAGGTGAAAAAACTTTAATGAAGGAACTGCACCATATCTATCTTAATCAATAAAACTGACCACAGGTTTTCTGTAATTTGTCAAAAAGAAAAAAACAAACAAACAAAAAATAATACCCAAGCTCTCTACTATCTCTGGCAAGAGAATAAGAAAACCAGTAAACAAATTACATTTCCAAAAACTCTTACTTAACTGGAAACAGAACTATAAAGAGCTTAAGCAACTTGAAATAAAACAGTTTAACCCCTTGTTATTAACAAAAATTAAAAGTCTGCTGGGAAAGCGCATCTACAATTTGATTAGCTACGATGTTTTACGTTTTATGATAATGACAGTGATGAGAAAGCGAGAGTCAATAACTGAAATAGTACCTCTGCAACAGTAGCAAATATTGTAGGATCTACTTAAATAATTTTTAATTCTGCTGCATCAAGACCCAGCAAGAGTGAAAGTCTCGAGCTAACAAATTCTTGTGCATTCACTCTGAAGGACAAGCACATTCATACGTTTGTAAGATTGGTATGTTACAGCCTCAGTAAGTCACAGATAGACATTTATAAAAACACTGTTCTGTAAAAACATACAGCAAATGAAACACTGACTGGTTATTTAAAATAAATTTAAATACATGTTATGTAATGCTTTTCATAAATTCTATTGAAATTCTAAAATAATTGTGCAGAAAGTACAGGTAATTTTACAGTTATTCTAAACCTGGGCTCTTCTGCTGCATCTATCCACTGTACCACCTTTTAAATGCAGAAAGTTAACTTTGTCAGCGCAGTTTTTCTAATAAAAGCAACAAAGAAGCGCGTGTGTCTGTATGTGTGTGTGTGTGCGCGCATGTACCCATGTGCATGTGTGTTTGTGTGCATGGAAAAGGGAAAAGTAGATAGGATTCATAAAAGCTAATGATTTAATTTATATGATGACTAATATAAAATAAAATTTAAAATGTTTCGGTATGTTAATTGACTTCCATTTGTAAAAGTCCCAGCTGCTCTTTGGCTGGAAAATCAACCCCATATTACTCTGGGAATATGAGCTTCAACTGCCGTGGGCTCTCACTTGTGTCAGTCCGTCAGCTTCGTTCTGCCTTTCTACTCTGGCAAGTTCGAAAAAAGGGAAGAGAGACCGTAAAAGAACCTGTTTAACAATTCTCCTGATCATTTTTCAGTCCTTTGTCATCTCAAAAGACTAACACTGACAGGCTGGGAGATAAAAAGGAAGCATGCAAGGACATGTCTGTAGAAAGAGGGACACATGCCTCTCCTACCTTGCCATGCTTCCATGGAAGTGATCTGTGGACGAACCCAACCTAGATCTCCTTTTTTCTATCAAAGGGAGAAGTATCTTGATGCACAGGATTTGGAACTTGCTTCTACACCCAATCTGAAACGATTTCTCCTTTTTCCACAAGTGCTACGGGGGCAACCTAATTTGTCAGTGCTTTGAGGAGGACTGAGGGGTTCCACTCCCAGGCCAACAAAAAGGAGGCTTTGAAGCTTCTCTTGGTCCTAGGGTGAGTTTTCCTTCAATACATACACAGTCTGGACTCATTTCAGAGCAGGTGGATTTTAATGCTGCTGTGTGATAACACATAACAGATTTTTGCCTATCAGAGCTGCCTATATATATTCTATTTTAAGTCTGAAGATTAATACTGATTGGGGCAATTACTAGAAGATATAATGCTGCTACCTCATGAGGTGAAATGATTCTGGTTTTATCTGAAGTGCGTCTCAATAGAAGAAAATTGTTTTCAGACATACAGGGATACATGCTCTTCATGAATGGATCTACAAAACAAATTTTGAAGTAACAAACCAGCAGCTATGGTAAGAATCTTTTGATATAAATAAATACATATATGAAGATGATTATGACCACAGGAATATTCCCTACTGGTAAATTGTTTTATATATATTAGTAAACTTTTTAGAATTTTCAAAACTACCATTTTAGATTTCTTTTTAATAACTTTTCACTACTATGCATGAAGCATATAAAATTATCAGGCTCACAGAAAAGCACAACTATTATTAGATAGATACATAGTAATGATTTATAAATTGTCTACAAAGCTACTGACTCATAATTTTAAAAAAAATATTTGGAGAGAGAACTGCCTGAAGAGACAGATGTTAAAGTATGTCAAGGGTTCATGTTGCTAAAAAGAGTTCAAAGAAAAACACTGTTATATCAGGTTCTGGTTTGGGTCTCTGGTGAACTTCAGAACTGCATCTTCACTGAGCAAACAAACAATTTCCAGCCTAACTACTTTCAAATGCTAATGAAATTAGTCATAGTCAACCAAATCTTCAGGTTCTTTTAATCTTGGTTTTGCCAAATCAATGTCTTACTTTTGCTGGTGAACGCTGTTTTCTTTTCTTCTTTTTCTGCAAATCTACTGGCTCTCGTATTTGTTTTTTGTCTCGTTTCTGTTGTTCAGATGCATCAGTAAAGGTAATTTCTTGCTTTACACTGATCTGTTAAGATACCAAGTGCCAGTTTCAGGTAAGGTTCTCACTACAGAAAAGCAATTTTTCAATTTTAGAAGATGACAAACTGCTGAAACAGAAAACCTTTTCTAAGGGAATTATCTTGTGGCTTCATTCTTTCAGAAATTTAAGTGAAAGTAATAATAAGTCTCTTAAATGAAAAGGGCACAGTTAATTTCAGTGACATTTTGATGGATCCTTTCATTCGTCTCCCAAGGTCTTTCTTCCTTCTGACCTGTGGTGATTTTTGAGATCAGTTCTTATATTAAAATCACTTCCATCTGTAAAACCATTCAGTTTCTCATACCTATTTTGCTTTAATCCATGTTGTTGTCAATGCAAGATTTAACAGAATAGTTTATTATATATTTAAGACAGAAGTATTTTTTAAGGAAAAAAAAAAAAGACCAGCACTAATGAAGGTTTTTTTTTTTTTCAAAAAATATTTCTTGATCTAATGTAAACTTTAATAAAGAGCATGATACTCTTACATTTTCTTCTAACACCTGAACCACCTGTTCTCCAGCTAACAGAGTAGTGTTTTGACAATGCTACCTTTCTGAAGGTTATTCTTCGTGTATAAGGCTATCTGCTTTTAAAGTCCTGGTAATTATGTTTGAACAGTGATGATGTGCTGCATTACAGACAGATGCTCTGTTTGCAAAAGGAAGTCAGCTCTATTCTCTCTGGGAAAGCTGAGGTACGCCTTCTATTAGATATCGAGGAGGGGCATATTTATGGTCATGTATGAAGTGTCACGGTCCAACCTGCAGTGTGAATGCAACTGATAAGCGTCCACATATTTGGAAAATATACAAGATGCTTCCTATAGCAAAAGAAACTAAATAGTGCTATGAACAGCATAAACAGTATGCACCTTTTAATAACGCTATTTATTCTGGTTCGTAGTTACCCTTGAACATTAAATATATTTAAAAGAGCACATTTTAACGCATTAATTCTATGGTAATAGCCTGCTTATAAAGTATTTATAAAGCAGATACTTAAAGATTATACTTAATTGGCAAAATCTACCCTCAGCCAGAGGCAAATGACATTTTCATAAATAGTATCCATTCGTAAATATTTTGATAATCAAAATCCAAACAAGCAATAAATAGGTTCTTGCCAGAGTAGGATTAGACTACCAGATCAAGCTTCCTAGTAATTTCTCCAATATTTCACAAAGAAATTGCTTACAGGGACATTAACAGCATACTGCAGCCCTTGAGGAAGTCTATCTTGCGTATCCATGTCATCATCATTTTTTACCGTCTCCTCATGGACCATGAGTTCATCATGTGAAATCATCTCTTGCTGCCGAAGTTCACTTTCCTGTAACACTTCATCTGTTGCAAGAATTTCTTGGTGCGCCATAGTCCGATCTTGAAGCACTGCCTCTTGCCGTTCTCCCGATACTCCAGACTGGTCAGATACTGCACCCATCCCTACCATAGCCCTGGATGACTGCATTTGGTCTATGCCACCACATTTAAGAAATAATCCTCCCAGCTTGTCTTCAATGTTCATTCTTAAGTGCAATAACCTACAAAGAAAGTTTTAATAGTAAACATCTACAATTGGTGCTCTTGCTTCATTTTTTTTTTTACTTAAAAACATTTTATAAGAGCTCAGTCAGCACTCAACGTACACACACACACACACTCTTAAAATTGAACAAAAGCAAAACGTTGGCTATCTTGGTTCAACACAAAAAGATTCTCCTCTCACACACATGCACATGCACACAAATGAACACTTTCAAATAAAAAGTTTCAAGTCAAAGCATCCTCTGATTACTGGCAAAATTCTGGTAATTAAACAATAACTAATTCCTCCTCATTCCTTAGAAAACTGTGTTTTATTCCTGTGTGCCCTTTTTACTCCGTTCCTGTTTTCCATTTTTACTGTCTTTTACAAATGCCTTTTTCATATTGGTCCTATTTTTACTACTTCCTTGTCTTTTAAGTGCCCTTCCACTGCTGCTACCCCGGGGCATACTGTTGCTGCTGGAACATCTTAACATCCACAAGAGAGAGAAAACTGCACTGCATCAAAAGAAACATGACCTGCAGGTCAAGGGAGATGATTCTCCCCCTCTACTCTGCCCTCCTGAGACCCCACCTGAAGTTCTGTGCTCAGCTCTGGGACCCCCAGTGTAAAAAGTCCTTGGACGTGCTTGAGCGGGTCCAGAGGAGGCCACAATGATGCTCACGGGACTGGAGCACCTTCCCTATGAGGACAGGCTGAGAGAGCCGGGCTCTTCATAGAGAAGGAGAAAAGAAGGCTCTGGGGAGACCTTATTGTAGCTTTTAAATATTTAAAGGGGAGTTATTCTCCTAAGATAAGGACAAACTTTTTAGTAGGGCCTGTTGCTACAGGACAAGGGGTAATGATTTTAAACTAAAAGAGGGGAGATTCAGACTAGATGTAAGGAAGAAACGTTTTACAGTGAGGGTGGTGAACCACTGGAACTGGTCTGGCCAGAGGGGCTGTAGATGCTCCATCCCTGGAAACATTCAAGGTCAGGTTGGATGGGGCTCTGAACAACCTGATCTAGTTGAATATGTCTCTCCTTATTGCAGTGGGGTTGGGCTAGATGACCTTTAAAGTTCCCTTCCAACCCGAATTATTCTATGATTCTATGCAAAAGCAACATTCTGGCTAAAGATATGTGTCAAATGAAGACTACAGAGAGGTCAAATCTGTTTATAAAAAAGGCATTCACTTTCACACCCACTGAGCAGGAGCATTAGTCAGGAAATACGAATTCCAGTCATGAATTGACTTAAGAGTACACAGATAGATATATTCCAACAAGTGGCATGACATTATTAATTATTTTTAACATAGAGCAGCAGGCTTTTATGAAGCTGCAAGCGGCAGCATCTTCTTATTCTACTCATTATCATATATACAAGACAGTCCTAAGATGACTCTTCTCCTCAGCGTACTAGATGTCCGGTTACAGCAGTCAGCCGCCTCCACCGTATTCCCCAGGCCCCTAAGTCCTACCCATTCTATAGTTCTCTGCTCTACTGCTTCAGACAGACAGACAGACAGACATCCTCTATCCTTCCACCTACCCACAGCTGGAGGGTAAAGCCCATACAAAGGCTACAGCAGGCTCAGGGACAGGAGCAGGACAAGACACAGCAGGGCTGGCCAAAGCACAGGACGGGTATCTTGGGGAACACGACAGCATCAGCGCCTTCGATTATGACACAATCAGAACCACGATACAGACATGATGTTGGCATACTGCTCGCCACGAGCTTCAAATTCTGTCGCTCTACAAGTGCTGCACGGTGAAAGGCTCCATCTCCATTCAAGTTTTGAGTCAGAGGCTACGCTGCTTTCCCTGCAGCTCCCAAGGAAAGTCACAAGCAAAGAAATGAAGTCTCTCTGCCTGGAGGTGGCGGGGCCAGCACCCGGCAGAACCGCACCACTAGAAGCCCTGCACCACCACAACCCCTGCCCGGTTAACAGCCGGCCAACGACCAAAAAGACTGGATCAAACAAACGTGCATTAAATGTTTAACTTTTCAATTTCCAGTTTGATCCATTTGATCACTTTCCAAATAATTTTCACTAGGAAAATCTTTTGAAAGTTCTGGATGTACCTTAAACATTTGTATTTGTTTATCCCAAATGACACTGAGTTTACAAAACAAACAGCCGTCTTTCTTCAAATGAGATCCTAGAGCATTTGGCAGGAATGAAAGCCACCAGTAGAAACAGCTGAAAAAGATCTCAGTTCTCCTAGATCACACTTTGTTTCAAATACAAGTATTAATTTTTAACCTTCTGTAAGTAAAATTTACTCAATTTCTTAACAAAAACAATCAAACCAACCCAAGTCACACCTCAACAAATGAAAAAAAAAAAAAAGCCTATTAACACCTCCTGGTCATAACTCATGTCAAATAACTCGAAAGTGAAAGAACCATTTGTTCCTATTCTCTGTTGTGAGAGGTTTTAAATTTCTGAATACATCACAGAAACGCTGACAGACAAGATGGTCTGACTTCTCTTGCAAATATTTAAGAGGCACACCAAAGAAACAAGCTTTTCAGTCAAATTAGATTTAATTTTTTTAGTAAGCCTTCCTCTGCTGGAAGTCAGGAGGACAGAGTCACTAGGCTAAATCTGTTTATATATTACAATGTCCAAAAAAGTTTTAATATTCTTCCTTCCTACATAAAAAGCGCAATCTAGGGACCAAAAAAGCCTGTGATGGGCAGAGGACATAGGGGAAATTTCTGTTCAGAACATTTATGCCTATTGGTCCTTTACTGTTCTTCTGCAATTCTTATGTAAAGAAGTCTGAAACTGTACTCGTGATTTTCACAGCATCTGTCTTTAAATATGGACAATTCCTTAAGGCCTTCAGTCAGGTCAGGTACTGCTAGTGACAGGTGTACTCCCATATTAACCCACTTCATAGTAAGGGAACGAGAATTCACGTGTCTTCAAGGGAAAACGCGTGCCTGGTATATACCACACGGCCACCTGCAGACATTGCACAATCCATGAAGTATTTTTTTGAGGTAACTGGAAAATCATATTGATAGTGCTAGTTTCTCAGCAATAACACAAACAAACAAACAAGCAAACAAATGAAAAACCTGGCACAGCACTGAGGTGGTATTTTTTCCACTAATACAGATCTCCCAGAGAGATCTTGCAGCAACATTCTAAAAGAAGGAAATGAGGAATGAATTGATCATCTTATCGGTATGGAATATCCTGTGCCAAGTAAGAAACGTGAGAAGGAACTGCAGTTCTTAAGAATCTGTCTCCCGTGGAGCCATTCTTTCATAAGAGATGGTGCAAAAGCTCTAATGTTAAGGCTGGTTTCTTAGGTAGGGCATTTTAAATATGTAGCTTGAAAGACAGACTCCAAGGAACACAAGCAGATATATTTATTCATTTCAGCCTTTATCCCAAGTTAATCTATACTCACATAGTTTGCCATTCACTCGGCTTTTATTCCTACTAGAACTACCGAAATGCGACAGCATAAGCTCATTTCAGATTCTTCAGAGGAACGACACAGACAGGTACCACAACACAAGAACTCAAGATGCTGAAACACATTCAAGGGAGAGCAAACAGTATCAAGTGTGAGAACACGATGGCCCTAATCTGTCTGCTCAAGCCACTAAGGAAAACTGCACAGAAGGTTGTTCTACATGGAGATCACTCTCAAATTAGGTATCTGTCGTGGAAATCCTAGATTTAAAGCTAGTAGGCAGGAGAATGAGAGACTGAGTGTTTAACAGTGCAGAAGAGCCTGCTACTCTCACCAACAGAGGCGGGAAGACTCATGACACGCAGAATCTGGACAGCTGGCGAGATGCAGCAGCTGCCCAGAAGACAGGCTAGCAGTGTACTGTATTTATTGGTCTTGTTAGTTCTCACAATTGCCAAGGATATGGAAACTTTTTCTTTCTCACCCTGACTCGTAGGCTTAGCGGAGTCATGCAACCGAAAGCTTGCAAGTTGTTTTCCAGTCATGATCCTGAGTCATATCAGAAGCTGGTTCAGTGACTGTACTTCTTATTAAATCAAGCTTTCAGACATCTGGCTTTTCACAGAACCTAATGAAAACTCACAGTGTTAGGCTGCATATTCTAAGTGGTGAAACGCAATGTAAGTTATATGACATACTGGTACTGCCTTAAAATGAAGAACCACAAACACAACCAAGCTATTAATTCCAAAGAAGAAGCATCCCAATTGCAATCAATTCAGCAAAACATGTGTAATTTGTCACCTGACACCTTTTGGCTCACATAATAGGAATTCTGTCATTTAAATTGAAGATGTGGAGAAGCATTCTTGGAAGAATGACAGTGTAATAAAGAAAATGTAAGTTAAAAGCATTCAAAAAAGCTCACCTTACCAAGTCTGCAAAGATTAAATAAATATTTTAAGTGCAAAATGCATCTGTAAAATAAATATCGACTTATTTTAAGATTATCTTGAGGGCAGCTTCAATAATACAAATCACACACTAACACACACAAGCACATTTCTTGGCATAAGAAGTTGTTATCCTTATTGCAGAGATGTTTTTAACGGAGTTTCAGAACTTCTATTAAGTTTCACCAAATAATCATATTATTTTTTTTTATTAAACAGTTTCTCTATATGCTGACAGAAAAAAAGAGCTGTCAACAAAACCTTAAAAGCATCCATTTTGCTTTTTATGTGTTCTCCAAATCTTTACTCGAGGGAAAACATTTCACAAGAGACATCTAGAGGCAGAACTTCCTGGGCACGCACGCATTTTGGGAGAGGAAAGAGGGAAAGTGGAGGGACTGCACAGAAAACCTCTCACGGCATCATCCCAGCACCTTCCCTCTTCACACAGGGCTCCACAGCTGCCTGCAGAACATCCACAGCCAGTGAACCATGTTGCTTCACTTCAAAAACGGCTCGTAAGCCAAACCCTAGAGCAGTACCTCAGAACCACTCGTTTCGGTAACTCTGACATCAGTTTTTCCGAAGATTACTGGTGCAGTAAACTGGAGTGCTAAGTGGTAAAGACAATATCCCTGATTAAAGAAAGACCCATTTAAGCAAAAGCATACTAAATGAAAAGCTTGATGACCCTTTCCAATTCAGAATCAAAAGCTGAAATGCAATCAGAAGAAAACATTAACGGATTTTAGAAAGTCTGGTGGGGTGGTGGCTGCTGTCAAGTAAAGCTGAACACAGATCCTGGACGGAAGTGGCCAAACTGGCTGGCCATCGGAGTACAACATGTGGTCCAGCTCTTTTTCTCCACTTCGACTGACTGTGGTAAGGGTTATTCTGTCTTCTCCCTTCTTTTCTTAAGCAAGTAGTAGAGCATTATGTAAGTTAACGAACAAGTATCCTGAGATACTAACTGGGCTCACTTTAAAAATAAAATTCACACATGCAGTACTGAGTTGAGTTTCTGTAGTTCGGTTTTAAAGGATTATTTATGAGAGATGAAAAAAGAAAACATGTTGGCAGATTAATAACAAAAAACATCAAAATAATCTGAATTTTAGTATCTATTTGTAGAACAGAACTAATTTAATGTTTTTGCTCTGTTTTTTAAGTAAGATTGACTTTTCCCAATCATAACCTATTTCCTGCAAAAGTCTTTGTTGTTTTAAGACTTCTACTCTTTTTTAAGCATTAAAAAGCAGGATTAGCTATTTTCTATATCCATATCCCACTCCACTTCTTTCCTATATTACCCTCTCCCTATTTTTCCAAGGCAAAATACAATGGAGGAAGGTTGAGGGAGACAGGAAAATAAAGTCTGTTCAACTTTATTTTCTGGCTTAAACCTTAGGTATTTTCTGAAGGATTCTAACAAAGACTTGAGATGCAAACATTACTTCCATGTAAAGCCATGAACTCCCTTCGACCATATTTTCTAAGATGCTGAATTCAACATATTAAATGGTTTCAGGGTAACCTTATGCTGGAAGTAGCATGATGACTTTATTTCAGTTCCACAGTTTGGGAAGTGTGTTTTCATTTAAGGTAAGACAAGGCAAGCTTAGTAACAAACAATTACCCGAAGCTACAGAATACGTACCCAACCACATTCCTACCACATCCTTGCTTCCACAACAGCCTTCAGAAGAATAAGCACATGCTGGCCCCAAAATCAAACTGCATAAAGGCTCCTAGTGCAAAATGTCTGTACAATAAACTTTTTAAAAGGCAATCAGTGCAAACCCCTGAGGGTATTTTGCTTCTTAGGGCCCATCTCTGTGGTCACACTACAACGATTTGTGCTAAACTGTACACCGAAATGAATATAACGTATATAAATCTACAAAACTCTCTACATGAGTATTTTTTTATTCTAGTAGAGAATTGATTTTTTTTCCTTCCCTATTTAGCATAAGCCACTTGCTAAATGTTTAGGCTAAATTAAAAAAAAAAGGTAATAATAAAAAAAAGATAATCAGAGCAGTTTTACTGGCATCACTAATAAAACCTAAGCAGGCAAACTCCTACAAAAAGCAGCTACAACTGAGACCTCACCAGATTGCTACTGTGCTGAGACAGGTTCACATTCTTCTGTCAGAAAGTGAAGATTACAATAAATCCATTATGAAATTCAGATAGGGAAAAAAGCAACCCAAAGGCCATTTCAATGAGACACTTGGTGTGTTTTCTTACTTACAAAAAGTCAACCCAGCTCTCAATGACAGCACTGCAAGAAAAAAGCTGACACAGGGACTACCTGCCCAAATGGGGAGGGAGTGCCCTGCACCTCTCCCCCGGTCAGACCTTAAGGGACTAGAACATCTCTCCTATGAAGAGAGGCTGAGAGACCTGGGGCTGTTCAGCCTTGAAAGGAGACGGCTGAGAGGGGACCTTATTAACGTATAGAAATGTCTGAGGGGTGGGTGTCAAGGGGAAGGACACAATCTCGTCTCAGTGGTGCCCAGCAACAGAACAAGAAATAATGGGTTTAAGTAAGAACATAGGAAGTTCCACATCAATATGAGGAGAAACTTTTTCACTGTGAGGGTGACAGAGCCCTGGCACAGGCTGCCCAGAGAGGTTGTGGAGTCTCCTGCTCTGGAGACTTTCAAAACCTGCCTGGACGTGTTCCTGTGTGACTGCCCTAGGGGATCCTGCTCTGACAGGGGGTTGGACTAGAGGCTCTCTAGAGGTCCCTTCCAACCCCGAATATTCTGTGATTCTAGAATCAAATTTTCTTTGGATCAGCGGGATGGTGCAGGCAGGGTGTACGGGAGACAGACAAGTGAAGGAGCGGGGAGGAGGGAAACGGGCCGCTTCTCCCAGTAGCGATGGGCAGTTAGATTAGATTAAAGCGCATTGTGAAACTGCACCACAATTGCAATGTACACACGCAAATCAACAAGTTACAGCTGCCACGCAGACATACCTAACAGCTATGCCAAACTCAGAGCAGGGGCAAAATGTCTACCTACATTCTCTAATGCTTTCTTTCTAAAAGGAAGTATAAAAGTCACAAATAATTCTGCAATTCCTAATGCTAATGAAGGAAGAGGTAGCAAGATGGATTATTAAAACTACTTAGGTTTAAGCATTACCGTGAATGAAACTGCCATTGATACGATCTTCTCCAAAAGAGAGAAATATTATAACTTGACAGATTCCCAACGTCCACTTAAAAACCCTATCAAGATGATAAAACGTTGAATATTTTCACATCGGAAAATAAGTTTATTTGCACTAGTAAATATGGGTATAGTCCAAGATGAAAGGAAACATAGTTAGCTTTCACAATATCAAAAGTTCAATTTTTAACATACTGCAAAAGCCTGGAAAGTAAAAACAAAAATAACCTCCCTTAATGGTTCTAAATAAAAAACATGAAATATTGTCTATTCTTCCTACTCAGAAAAATAAAACAGAGCTAAAAAAGATTTTGAAATTAACACACAAATTAGAATGGATTAAAATGTGCTGACCTGCAAAATGAAAGTAATCTAACATACATTATTGTGAAAAGGCTCACAGATCATAAAATTAATACATTCGAAACCATAACATATGATAGAAACGCTCTCAAGATTTGTTGCACAGTTATTTCTAAATGCTCCCTGTTGCTGAACACATGCCAGTACAGGGCCTGATCCCACAAAGATTTACACTCATACTGAGCTGTGAATAGTCCTATTACAATCAACAGAATTACTTACAGAAAATCTACTTATCGTGCATAAAATTACCCATGCGTAAAAATCTTTGCCACCTTGCTTATCCTAAAATCAGTGTTACATCACTGCCAGCACAACCATAACCTAAAGAGTATATTGGAAAACTTCTAGAGTATTAACAAAGCCACGGTTACACATCAAAATCCAAAGGGGTGTCACCAGTGCAGCAAACATACTTTAAATATCCCCAAAATGATAGGCAATATTACTTTTTATCTGGAAAACTGATCCACTGATTTTGCAGCACTAAATTATAAACTAGTAGAAAACAGTTAATTTTTGAGAACTTAAGACACTTTCTACCACTGTACAGTTAACCTCAAAAGAACAATGCAGAATTTCTGCCCTTACACTATGAAACTCAGGCACTCCGAAGTGCTCACTCCAGGGACTTCCGATGAAATTTATATGCAGGAGAGAAAGCACTACACATTGAATAAGGCTACCCAGCATCTTCTAAAGTCCAGCCCGACTGGTTAAAATTGCATGAAATTTCATCTATCACAGGTATGCCTCAAGCTGAATCTCTGTAAAAATAAATCAGACAACATATCAACTGTTTTTTCAATTTATTTTAATAACAGTGCACTTCTATGGCAAAGCTGAGCCAATCTAGCAGCTAAGTGTCATTGCAAGGGTGATCCTGCTCCCTCCTCCTAACTGTGAGAGCCCACCCTATCTTTTGTGTCTGCTCTGATGCTCAGATAAAGACAAACTGGCTTATACACTCCAACAGCCTGACAATTTTAATTTTTTTTTCCAGTTATTAGCTTTCTGCCAGGTTAACTCACTGACTGGATTTATCACAAAGACAGCATGTCAGAAGCAGCTCAAAACAGGGTGCAGGAGTGAGCCCTTCCCTGTTCATCATTCACAGCCTGTCTCAGCCCATCTCATGTAACATCGCCTTGAAAACAAAAAGAAAATAAAAATATGTTTCTTCTTAAAAACTGTGATTATTTTTTTTTAATTTTTGACAAGCCCTCAAATTCCTTTGATCTTCACCATGCCTTTACTCTCTGCAAGTATCTGTGAAGCATCTCTTCTCAGTGCTAGCACTGTGCTAATGCTGTTTTACAGAAGATGACGACCTGCTGCTGCTCTCAGTTACTGTCCCAAATGGCAAAGGTCTGCATATACACATGTATAACAACTTCTGGTGTTTCTTTCCAGACTGATTTTTAAATACTCTTAAAACATCAGACACTAAAACCCCTGGGAGAATACAAGAAGTTGCATGCAAACATACAGAAGTTGCAGGTACTACCATAGCGAAAGTACCTTCGTTCATCTCAATGCGCCTCTCTATGCTACAGCCACTGTGATCTTATTGGGGGGGTGGGGTGTGTGGGTGTGTGTGTGTGTGGGTGTGGGTGTGTGTGTGTATACACACAAATATATCTATAGAGAGAGATATCTTTTTCTAAAAAGTGGCATTTCCTTCAGCACACTGGATGGAACCACTCCACAGAAACAGGTGAAACTAGTAGAGACGGTTTCTAATACCATTTGTTGTGCTGAAATTTTTAAATGAGACACGCAGAGCAGGAAAAGAAAGTCATGGCTATTTAAGCAGTTGGAAGCTATCTTGCAAAATAGAATCTTACCCCTGAACCTGCCAGACATCTTACACAAGTCTACACAAGTCATTTCTACCAAAGTTGTGGGGATTTTGTTGTTTGGTTTTTTTTAAAAAAAGTGATTGATAATTATACTTCCCTCATTTTCTGGGCTCTTACCCTGACACACTTGGGTCAGATTTACCCTAAATGCTGAGCGCTCAAGACTGCAATTAAATTAATGACAGCAATATCTGGAAGACACAAAGAAGAATGCAATGCTGTGTTTGGGGTTTTTTTATAAAAAGAGAAAGCTCATAAAATGCTCAGTGGACATGCACACCAAATACAAATTTTCACCTGACTCCCAGGCATTAATTCTCCAGCCATAAAATACAAAATATCCATTTCCTCTCCATGAGGCATAGTGAGATACTTGCACTAATAAGCAATGTTCAATATAGGTCACAAGAGTGAGCTAATCAGTTTGCAGTGTGCTTGTTCCTGCAGCTGGCACAGCTCCTGCGGGGAGAAGGTGGCACACCTAGGATGGAAAGGTAACCCCACGGCAGCTCCGTAGGTAACTGATGCAAGAAGGTGGGCGAGAGGGGTCTGGCCTTTCCTGGGACCTAAGCACTGATCGGAAAGCGCGACCGACCAGTAAGTTTCCCACCAATGTCGAGTTGCCACTTTGGTGGAGAATCATGAGAGGGACAGGGATGCACAGGAGGAGGACAGTCATCAAGCAAAGGTAAGCACGATGGATGAAGAGCGAAAGCCTGGTTACCACCACAATGTTCTAACAGAACTGTAAGAGATTTGGCTTCTATTCTCAGCTCTGCCACTGTCGGGCAAATCTGTTACCTTGGCAAATCATTCCCCACCGCAGAGTCCCACTTCCTTGTCTCCATAACAGGGGCAAGGACCCACCTAGGATTTAGGTGTGAAGAGAGCAGTAGGAGCTACCTGTGGAGGCTTCACAAGCCTACTGATAACTGTTATGGAAATTTCACAAAGAAATATATTCATTCTGCCTTCAGAGCAGGATTAAGCAGAGCACGGTAAGGGAGCAGATGCTATGCAAGGAAAAGAAAGGAAATTACAGGGCAGCTGCTTATTCAATGAGCAGCATGTATCTTGTACATTCAAAAAGGTAGGGGCTTTATATTGCAGTCTTTTTTCACAAAAGACTGCAGTATAACATTAAAGTACTATATATATAGTAATATAGTGAGGATGGCAAAATTAAAGTGGCATCGGTAAAGCTCAACACTGCAGCTTTCATGTTTGCATGTCTAACCTGCAGCTAAAACCGTTCTTTCAAAAGGATGCTTCTCTTGCCCGCAGTATCTTTACTTCAGCCTCACTGTTTTCTAAAACGCCATCTTCACGCATTAAAGAAAAACAGTAATTACAGAAAAATCAAGCCAATTACTTAACACATCCACACAGACATGCAGGACATTGGGCAATAAGCTAACAAAAGTATAATCAAGAGGGTTTTGATCAAAAACAGTCACAGAGATTCTAGAAGACATCCCTCATTCACATACGTGACAGCATAACTTTCAGGAAAATACCAACACAGGTGAGAAGGAGATGAATAACAATACAAAACAGATCATACAGAGCACAGGCAGCATCTCTAGATCTTACTTCAGTATTTGAGATGATTACTTCAACGTGGGTTCTCAGGCTGTGAGGGCAACAAGAGTGTTTCAGAATACAGGAACCATTCTCCTAAGTAGCAATTTCAATTTTAGGACATCGCCACACGCTAAGTACACATTTTCCCCCTAACTTTATTATGCAAAACTTATCTATGGTAAGATTACATTCTGTGTAATATCTAGAAACAAATTCTGCAAAATATCGTTGGCTCTCCATAGACTAACTTGTCACGTGGCGATATTGGCAAGGTACGTTCCCTCATTTAAACCTGCTGAGGAGGCAGTGTCATACCCCAGCGTAAATTCATTTTCAATGGATATTTATTTCATTTAAGCTATGTTTCAAACATACCCATCATCTACATACGGAACAGTAACCCTGAAAAATCCAATTAGTCCAGAACATGATAGAACAAGTACATCTTTAATAAAAGATTCACTACAGACAGATAAAGTAAATCCTACGCTTTCTCTACTGTTTTTCAAACACCACAGTGTTACCTTCAGTGGCCACCTTTCAGAGCCACCAGTAGTCTGGGCCACAAGATCTGCAAGAGCCCTTCCTAAAGCTCAGAGATATAGATCTCTGTTGACTATTTCACTTTGCAAATACCATAGGTATAAAAAAAAAATAATAAAAGGTCTTTCAGGGACCTATTCCACAAGACTAATACATCTAGCAACAAAAAATGACAAAACTAAACATGAAACATAGAAAATAAATTACTCGAAGTACTTAAATATTTATTTTGCTTTTGCTAAAAAGAAAAAGCAATGCAACACACACATAACAGAGTCAATGGAAAAAAGTAAACCCATATAATAATCCCTTGAGGAAAGAAAAATAATCATACGTGACAGTCACTGACTATAATGCACAAGACATTTCTGTAAGGTGTCTGGACCCTTTAGAGAAGACAGCTGTTTAGGAATAAAAAACCAGCAAAGTGAGAATGATTTAGGTGGCATTAGAAGCAGCACCTTGGAAAGTATGTTCTGGTGGCAAGCCTTTCTTCCCTTTAAAGCATGATAAAAAACAAGTGCTGACCCACAGTGGAAAAAGAAATTAAAAAAAATAAAAATCACTGTTCTTCAAAGTATTCAAGCAGCTACAAACTTCGCACCAAGGAGCAATTTCATCAGTGGATTCAGGGATTGGTGTGGCCTAACCCTGCACTCTGCTACAGCAGCATCAGAAAAGTATCAAGCATCTTCATCAAGAACAAGCAGCAGAGTCAGCACATAATTCATAGATCAGTTTGAGTTGGAAGGGACCTTAAAGATCATCTCATTCCAACCTCCCTGCCACGGGCAGGGACACCTCCCACTAGGCCAGGTTGCGGGACACATGTTAGTATTTAAAGACAGCACAAAATCTGCCAGAGAGGGAAGGAGTAGAAATAAACTCCAAATTCTTGTAAGCAAGCAATTAGGTCACTTTCTCAAAAATCCTTCTTGGAACACAAGGATGTTACAGACCACGTAAATTTGCCAAGACAACAAAGAAGTTTTTTTAGGAGTACGCTTCTGTTCAGTTTGGATTCCTTTTTCCCTGTTATTGCAACAAATCCACCACCTTCCTACTGATAACCAACATTTGTGGTCAGATTAAATCAGCTAAGAACTATTCCTACCCACTTACATAAAATTCCAGAATTCTAAGTCAGCCTGTTTTAATCTGGCTGATTCTCACTCCAAAGGAAGAAAAGAAAAAAAAAAAAAGAAAAAAAAAAGTCAAATCAAGTAACTACTAAATCCAGTGTTTCTGCAGTGTAGCCTCTTCAAAAGACTATCCATAACCCCGGCAAGAACTTCCAGCTTCACCTTGATACTCTGAGAATGGTATGAACAAGGAATCACACTGACTTTTATCACATACCTCAAGGTGATTACTCCTCATTACAGTTTTACATTTCTCAAACAATTTTAAAGCACTTAAGCACATTTTCAGAATCAAGGCAAGCCAAAACATGAGATGTCTAGAAGCCATTTTATATAATAATGCAGATATCCTGGCCTCTTAAATAACACTGAAAATAATCCAAAAAACAAAACCCAGACGTCTCAGGATTGTGCCCTTTTGAATAAAAAGATTGTGGAAATTAGATTCTACCTCAACGATTTTGGTACCCTGCAGCTAGTTCTCACCAATTAAGTGCTAGAATACACTAAAACAGAAATTCAGATTGGTCAAAAGATATGATTCACATTTATAATAACTCCTTCAATCATTAGGAACAAAAATCTTGAAGGTTCTTGATGTCACTAACTCACAGGCCAACAACTAAGAGCTACCATCCCAAACAGGTCTGAAATTTCTGAGAACCCACAACCAAGTAACTTCATGAAGAAGCCAAGTCTTAGTGAAATAAGTTCAGTACAACCCATACCACTAAGCAAGCAGGAAACCAATCCATAAAGAAAGAAAAAATTCTTATAGGATCCTGGTAAATTGAAAACTCAGCATGACCTGTCTTTATGGACTGCTTTCTAGATAATATTTTCTCATCCAACCAAGTTAAGAGCCTCAAGTCCTCAAGGGGCAACAATCTCTGGTGCCCAGGATGCAAGCCAAGACCGCTTTGCTGAACTTGTGCCCAGTCAAAGATGGGAAATGAAGACCTCCTCAACATTACAGCAAATACTAGTCATGTAACACGTAACCACAACGGCTGCCATGCTTTCTGGACATGCAGCCATACTCTCAGCACCACCACAGCTCTAGAAAGCCCCGCACTGGTCCTGTGACCTATAAGGAACATAAGCCAGGGAGGACATAAAGACTCACTAGACAGTGAACTGCAAGGTCACGTAAAGAACTGAGAGATTAAGTTTTCTGTCACTTTGTCATTTCACAACGCTGTTCATTGAAAAGTGATAGCAAACTCACACTAAAAGCTGCCTTTACAGTGTATGTTCCTATACAGTGTAGGTTCCTAACAAGCACCAGAAAAGCCTGAACACTCCCGGTTTGCATGATCCACTTCTAACTGTCAGACTAAGACAACAAACCCATGGTTTTGTCTACAAATTGCCACCTACTCCACATGTTCAAGCAATATACTGTGACAACTGGATCCTCATCCTCTGCATGCTCCTCTTTTATTAATCATTCTATTCCCCCTCCAATCCCTTCATTTCGCACTGCGTAGAAGTAATTGGTGATCATAAAAAATAGATTTCAAATACATAAAAATTCTTTTCTCTGAATCACTTAAAAAGAAAACTTCATAATCTCTACCATCAAAGCCAAATAGCTTTTCCTTACTTCCTTACAGCCCCTAACAATACAAGCTTTCCCAAACCCCAGAAGACAATCATATAACTTCCACATCTCTTTGCTGACTCGGATGAAAATTCATCACAGAGTATAACTGTCAGGTTCACCAGTGACAGAGGAAGCTCCTGAGAACAGCAGCCTAATAAAGCTTTCCTCCGAGGAATGACGGCAGTCTCTCTTCCGTATGAATGATTCATTTCTGTTTGACATTGTTAAAGCAATCTTCACGCGTGGCACCTTCACACCAGATTTTTACCCAAAAGAAGCCGTTCTAAGGTGAAAACATAAGCTGAAAACCAATATTCACCAAACACATCTAGAAAATCTGAAGGTGATTATGGTCTAAAGTAACTGTATCACGGCTTGGTACCCTGAGGACTGACTACTTCCCTCTGCAGCTGATCTACTCTTGGCATTACAAAAAATTATCTTCAAGGTAAGAAGTGCAAGATTGCTCTAGCAAAAAAACAGTTGGTTTTGTGTACCAATCTTTCGCAAAGAACTTTTGTTTAAAGAAACTGTAAAGAAATAAAATGAGATGACTTAAATTTAAGTATATAGTTACTGTTTTATCTAGAAATGCTTAATGTATAAATGATCCAACTTACAAGCCTGACAATTATCATCCAGCTCACATATATTTCATCTGACAGACTCACATGTAACAGTGACCTATGTTAGGAACATACAAAAAGAGAATCATACTTCAGGAGGTTAGCAACAGAGATGATAATTTGCTTCAGAACACTCTTATTTGAGAAACTCTGAAAACACCCACTACATCTGGAAATACTGACTGTTATAATGCTTACAGACTAAAAAAATCATCCATGAATCCCATGAAATGTACTCATTTCTTGGCTTTAATACTAATTTTGTTTCCTCTGCCCTCTCTACAAAACTGAGGAATGTTTGCAATGCAATACTGCAGATTCACTTGTTGAAAGCCAGGCTAAATAGCTCTCACTACCAAAGGAAACCTGCAGAAAGCCGGTGAATTTAGAAGATGCTTACGTGCCTTGCCTCTTTCCAGTAAACTACAGATCACAGCTACATCTAAGACATAATACGCTGCTTATTGTTTGACAAAATAAACTTCACACTTAACATTTCTCATACTTGATGATTAGAGCATTAGGTCAGACATCACCATAAATACATCCTACAAGTGTTTTACATATACCTACATGCGCACTCACGCTTTTTAGGAGCGTATCTCCATTTTCTCCTTTTAAATCTAATCTCAACAACAGCAGAAAAGGAATCTGACAAATTTTTAGTGCAGAAAAGAAATCTGACAAATTTTTAGTGCAATTATGCAACGGTTAAAATTTAGAGAGCGTAAAAAGACATTTGTTTCTCCTTTCTTAAACACTGCTGCTGAACATATGACTTCGTTGAATCTGACCCACATTGGTATTTCTCACTTCGTCTCTTGAGCTAAGGTGACATGACCTGGTCATGATGTTACTGGCATTGTAAACCTTTGTAATGACGTCTTTTATATCCATTTCGTGGTACATAAGTAGTAAAAGCTAATACAGGTTTTATGGGGAATTATTGCCAACATTTTTATGAATGAGCACCTTTTTACCTTATAGAGGTAGTTGCCATTTGAAACAATTTTAGAGCAGAAGGCTTAGCAGACTCCTATCTGAGCTCACTTACACAGATATCACAACACACACATTAGTAATATCACATTATTTCAAGAAATCATTATCTTTTACAGATATTTTACAGGCACCTTGCTTTTTTTTGTTTGTTTGGGGTTTTTGGTTTTGGCTTTTGGTTTGGTTCTTCCCCCCTCCCCAGTGCAAAAGATCTAGACAGTTTATATTTGATAGGCTGTTCATAAATTACAGCCTACTGCTGTTTGCAGGTTGGAACTCCTTCCCACACAGATTTCATTTTATCATCAGACTGTTTAATTCTGTGCTCATAAAAATGTCATCCTAGTCATAAGGGAAGAATTAGACAGTCCTGTCTTAAAGTTTTCTGCACAAACGGTGACAAGATGCAGATCCTGTAATACTGATGTGCCAGCAGAGTGTATCAGTTGCAGGATGGGGCCAATACACGTACCCCGCTGAAGAGCTGTGTCCTGCTGTTTTCCTGAGTGCAAGAAAATCATGAAGTAATATAAATTACATTAATGTGTAGTAATACATTACAGTGCTCGCACTGTTACCTCTTGATATCATAGCCTTGAACACATTAACACAATGATAATACAGCTACACAAAAAATTATTTCTGAGCAGAAGCAATGTCAGTCTCTGTGTTATCTCCCAAAATAAAGTTCTAACAGTATGGAAGAAGTTACCAGGAGATTTTAGCCCTTCTGCACATCATGCTTTCTACAGTCTTTCTAAAAGACACTTGATTTCCTCTTAGGACACACTTTTAACCAAATTCTGTGAGAACATATTACAGATTTTTCCAGATATTTTAGGCAACATGCTGAACGACAGATGAAAGATCTCTCTATATTGAGTCAGATAAAGACAATTTAATCACATTTAAGACTGGAATACTCACATATGTTATTGTATTTTAATTTGCACGGTAATTTGTAAGTTATATGGGTTAAACTTATGTCACTTGTATAGTTTACAGCATTATTGCCGATGTATAAAATATTCCGTTCTGTGCAGATGAGGAAAAAAATCTGTATTTAAAATGTATATAGAGTACTAATGAGCTAAACAGATGGAGGTGTGTTTTTAATTTCACTGGAAAGTACTGAAATAAAGTAACTAACAGCATCTGTGTAAATGAAAATAAACCTCATGAAAACCTGAATGGATTTTCTTTTGTTAGACAGAAGTTTGCGCGTGGCCTATAGCTATATGTTATAGCCAACAGCTGTGTTTTGCTGACATGGCCTGTCAATAGCTACATGTCAGCTGCTAAAACCAGTAAGTTAAATGTATAAAGTCAATACAAGTTCAAGGGTTTCTGCATAGATTCCAATAAACGGAAGTGAAAAAATAGAAGAAAATAATAAAAACAGTAATAAAAAAAATTGATTTATCTCAATACTCCAAGAAATACTATTTTCTCAAAAGTATTCCTGTCAAAAAACTAAACAAATTAAAGTGCAAGATAATCACAGTACCAATTCTCCACATAAGCCCTGCAGCCTGAGAGAAGCAGACACCCATGTGTACTTACACCCATGGAGTCTTTGCAGGACTTCATTTGTCCTTAAACACTCAGTTACACAGATCAGACTGCACACTGAAGGCTTCAATCTATTTCATCATAAAAGATGCTGGTGTGAAAGGCAGCTATCATTAAAATGCCAAGCAAAGGCACAAAAAGTAGTAATTTTAAATAAAACGTAACCACTTCTCTGTTAGGTGCATTAAAAGTCTCCATAGTAAAAAATACTTCCAGTGGCATTTACTTTTCATTCCTTGTCCCATTCATTTAATATACAAGACATCTGTTAAGTTTGGACAAGAAAATGGGACACCTGGGTTTCATCTTTAGGGTAACAGCAGCAGGTTCATTTATCAAAGACATTATAGCAACATTACTATTTCTTATTTAACTTTTGTTACATCAGACAGAAAAGCATATTTTATATTAGAACCAAAAGGAAATCAAACTTAATCCCAAATTATGCTAAACATTGAAAGTGGTTTTCATAGATTAAGGCCCACCCCATCACGCTGCTCCACACAGAGGAGTCTCCATTTCTAATACCTGCAACAGGACAAGAGTCCACAGAGCGTTCCTCACAAGAGGAAGACTCATCAAAGATCCTGGTCACAAAACATATCAAATATCTCCAGCAGTAGATACAGAACACAATCTCACTCTGCTTTTCCCCAAAATACAAACAACTCTTCCTCCCTGTCAGGAAATTTTAAAACATATTCCCTAAATCCATACACTAACAAATGATATTACACTATTTGTAAATTTACGTTATCAAACCTGTGGTGCAACAAATCCATCTAGAAGTGAGCTAAATTCTTTTAGATGTATTGCGATTGTATTCCACTATAGTAGTATATTCTGAGTATTTTCACAGTTGAGCTCTAACGCTACTGGTACACAGAAGTTCTTGGCTGGAAGTAAGAACTTAAAATTTCAATGGTTTTACAACACCAAGTGTCTCTAGTGCACAGACACATACTCCAGGGAGCTTTAAAACCTCAGAAAAATAAACTTGTTTATACTGAACTGAGAAGGAAAAATCACCTTTTGAGAAGCTACATAATACTATGACAGAAGTACGTGTTCCTTCAGGTGAACAATTTAGCCTGCGATATAACTTTTTCCATTCTGAGTAACTTTTCTTCTTTTTTTTTTTTTTAACCATTATGGATCTTCAAGTAGCTACTTATTTACTTACGATTTGATTTCATAACCCATTATATCAGGAATTTTCCATAAATAGAATATGTCTGCAATACAGCAGAAATTAAACACATATGGACAAGGAGGACAAAACAGAAACATAGATTACATATACATCTGTTCTCTCAGGCCTTTGCATGAGGAGCGAAGACAGAAAAAGTACGTGTGCACATGACAGCCTCAATGCAAGAGGTCAGCCTCATCGTTTTTAGCTTTATTCAGTTATATGAGCTCACTGACTTACTATATGTATGTTTGGGGAAGAGGGCATGCAGACATCCAAAAACAACTACAAAGAAAATACTTTGGGATACCGAATATACACGTACATTCGGCTGAGTATTCATCAAGAAAGGCCGTGAAGGCAGTTTTTGGGAAATTGTGCAATTGAAAAAATAGTTCTGTACAGTTTTCCTTAATTACTGCAACAAGAGCTCGTCGCTCCTCTGAATCTGCCCGTACCCTGTACCAGGAGTCTGCAGATCCCATGGGATCCACAGGAAAGCAGGCCTCGTGTGCTCTAGAGCTTCTGAGTGCAGCCAAAGCTTCTGCAGATGACAGCTGTCACTGGACACATGCACGAAGCCCAAACACTGAAATCTAACAGCGCCCGAAGGTACGCAAACTTTTTACAAAGCGGCACAGATCTTCAGTCTAGATCGCACCACTGGTTTGTTTAGTCTGATTTTGAGTACGGTGTAAGAACACCTGCAAAAATGGATACAGGTTAGCACCTTTTTTCCACCTCTTTGCCTCACATGGCATGCTTCACAAAACTCATGGAGAGTGACTGCAAAAGCTGTACCACTTACATGGACAAAATCTGAGACGAGCACTCCGAAATGTTTAAGCGTGACAGGCGCAGGTACATATTCCTAGCAAGCTTGTAAAGTATTACTGAAACCTGTGAATAAGTTCACCAGATAAACAAAGCAACTGGAATCCTATTCAAAAGAAAAAACACAGTCCTCTGTCATTTGTCTTGTGCCAATGACAAAGATGCTGCTCTTCAGAAATAAGACATCTCTCCCATCTAAAACTTCTTGGACCAGAATGTCACACGTATGCAGCCACAGAGACAGGTCATGCTCCACACGGACATTCAGAGCGAGACTAAAGCTGTGGTCACTGGATTCCACATATTCACTTTTCTTATCGTTGTGCAAAAGCCCTCACAGCTGCTCTGAACACTGCACAAAAACGAAGTGATCACAGAGATGATTTACATTTGCAACATGCAGGTCTTCCCTTTCCATGAGCCAGCTTAACACAGACTTTGCTGCTCTCATCCCAACTGAGGTTTGGCAGGAATTGGGGGAGGACAGACGATGAAGGGTCAAAGTGTTTGAAAGTGTTTTAAAGCCCAACTCGCTTCTCCTCAACTCCTACAGGTCCCCCCCTGCCCTCCCAACCACCTCCAGCCTGGCACTTGTTAGCAGCTCCCGCCGCCGGAGAGAGATCGCTTGCAAAAGCTTCCTCCGAGCAGCTGCGAGGAGACTCGGAGAAGGTTATTAAAAAAAATAAAATTAAATTAAA